>NC_031799.1:49919367-49966701 GCF_001522545.3 Parus major | reverse complement strand
CAGCACACTCAACAGTGCTATGTCGAGGAAACAAGAGGGACTGTCAAGTACTGCCTGATAGCTGATGAAGTGATAAAATACCTCATGTTGCCTCTAACGCTGTCCCTAAACCTCTCATCAATTGCTAGGGTTTAGAAAAAGTCTTACCCAATTGCTCCTCTTTATGTCCCTTCTTGCCAGAGCATTCCCCTGCCGTCTCACACACAGATGTCCACCTCCCTGAGGAAAGGCAACACTCTTTGTGTCACCAAAAAGGTCTCTACAAAACAGAAGGGCCATGAGGGGACCCCCAGATGTCACAGCATGGGAGACAAATGCAGAAATGGGAACCCTTACCAGAGAAAGAGTTCATTGAGTCATTCCCCCTCCCTTTCTCTTATCTGCTTCAGTATTCATCCCAGAATTAATTTACTATAAATGTGATAAATTATTTGAATGAAGGAGTTACTCAAATTGTGAAGGGATTATGTAATTTTGTTTTCAATGTCCTTGTGGCAAAAAACAGCTGAGTTTTAAACATGGTAATGAGTAATGGTATTAAACCCTATGATAGTTTCCAGCTTTTTATCTGAAAAAATACCAGATCATCAACACTACTAAGACCCAGAATGGCATGCAGGCGTCTTCCTTCAGCACCTTCAAATAAGCAGAGGTGTGTGAATTGCAAATAAGAAGCAGAAACAAAGTCAGGAAGGGTTTGCATCATCCTGAGCAGTTGTACACAGATACCCTTGGAAGTCACACCTGCCACTGAAGTTCAGCCTCTTGGTGTTCAAGACAACTTTTCTGCAGAAGGCAGATGTCATCACCCTTTTGCACTTGAATATGGTGAGAACCACCAGCTGTTTCTGCACAGCTGAACCAACCCAGGCTCTCAGCCTGCTCACATACCTCCTGCGCTTCAACCCCCAAAACTTCTATGATGTTTCAGATTGGCTAGCCACAAATATGTGGCACTGGTGGCCATTACTTGCTTTTGAAATGTTAGGTTGGAAGGTAACAGAAAGCCCATCAGTCTGCTTCAGATAATCTGATAATTTGATCTATGACAGACTGTGAAAATGACTGGTCTGCTCTTGGGCTGCTCTTATGAGGCCATCACCATGCTCCACATCCACACTGTCTCCTGAGCAAATGTGCATCAATGGTGTAGCCTCTCCAATGCAAAAGCTGTTTATGTGCAAAGAGAGTAATTTCTATTTCAAAATTAATTTATTCCATTTCTTGAAAATACATATCATTTAAAATATAAGTTTCTGGTACTAAAATAATTTTAAATAAAGCACATTGAATTTTAGTGAAGTATGCAGAAGGAGAAAAGCTGTCTTTGATTTAGAAATCAATATTAAGATCAGGTGGCAGTTTCAGTACTAAAAAATCAAATCAAACCCTTCTGCAGAACTGAGCTGTGGTTATCTGAGTGTTCCAAGAGGAAGTGAGCCTGGATTGTCTCAGCAGGACACTCAGCAGCGAGGGATTGATTTCAGCAGTGATTAGAAAGTAAATGCTTTTATTTGATCAGTGCTTAGATGTTCTTTGTGGTCAGAGGAATGAAGTGGTTCTTTGGAAGCTCAGTTTATCTGATCTGTCTAAAACAGTCACTATATAAAGGGGAGAACTTTTCCTGAGTAGGATATAATTTTTGTGAATTCCAAAGGAAACTGGGTCTCTGGATGCCATTCCCCTAGTCTGTACAAGAAGCAGTCATCAGAAAAGCGTTGAGAATATTCTAAGTGCTAAGAAGACCAATTAGGTCTTCCTGGCAGAACAGAGAATGTACATTGCAGGAAGAAGATACATCTCCAGATGAGAAAATGTCACAAAATTGTATAATGGCATCCAGATTATCTGGAGAGTAATAAGGGGAACTGCTTCTAATGTAGATACTATTGCAGCTCTTTCAGTCCTCTGTGCCTTTTCCTCCTCACAAGGGTTTGGGCACTAATAATTTCAAGAGGAAATCTTATTAAGAGATGATGCAGCTTAGCATAGACTGAAACACAAAAGCACCCCCAAAACCAGTAGCACTGGTTTGTAATAGTGACAAATGATCTCTGCAGAAAGCAGATAAGGTCTCAGCTACCCAGCTCAGGGTGAATGTTTTCCACTTAAACTCAGCTGTTTTCAAAGACCTTCAAATATCCTAGACAGAGGTCCAGAATAGGAAAAATCACTATTACCCCAAAGAGAAGGGATACTTCTCTTTGTATTTCTACAAGAACTTTTAAAATGCCTTTTAAAATGCATCTCTTCTCTTTGATGAGGTACAGATGAGTTTGTTCCCATTCCCAGAGCCATGGAGGCAGTGCCATCCCTGGCATCATCCAGCTCTGTGCCTGGAGACCCTAGCCTGAGTATGGTAGGAAGAAAAACATCAGCTGGTAGTTTTTCCTATTTTTTTTTTTCCTTTAATCACTTTAGCCATCCTTTCCTTCCTGCCTCAGTCATCTCAGCCCTCTTGTTTCCTTCATTCTCTGTTGGTAAATGTTATCTTACTGGCCAAATCTCACCTTGCAAATGCATTTCCCTGACAAGAAACAAAAATACAAAGTTTGGTAACATCACAACTTTGGTTTAGTTAAAGTAACCTGAGAAATCCAGACTCTTCCCTGTACAGATATTATAGCAGTTTTTGCTCTCCTAATGCATGCACTGTGGTCCTTCAAGTTCACATTAGTTAGTGTAATGGAGAAAATAAATCAGCCAATGCCCTGACTGAATCTTGAAGATCCCTGAGTTACCAAAATACAAATTCAGCTTACTCATTTGCACTCACACCAGACTCCTACATCTGCTGAGGAGCAGACAACAATAGCACTGTTTCAGTGATGACTGTCACAGGGGAACAAGCCTCAATGCCTCTGTGACCATGGCTTCCTACTCTTTGTCACTTTTTGTTGGGAGCTGGTTTAGTTGTTTAGATTCGTTCCTGTAATTTTACCCTGGCTAATGCAAAAGAGCTTTCCCCACAATGAGGCTAAAAGTGCAGCAGGGGGATGAGTTCAAAGAAAGAAGGCACATTTGACTGAAGAGAATCACAAAATTTATTTGATTGCTTACTCATTCTGGGACCTCCTCACTCCTTCTGCAAGCCGCCTCTGCTCCTTTCACTTGACTGTCTCTTGGCACACCACAGCAGAAAAATCTGCATTGGCCCACATCTGTACCATTGAGGCAGAGCAAAATGGGCTTGCTGCAGTGAATCACTGAGTAAAATTGTGAGTCACATAGAAGAATTCTTTAGTCTTCAGTTGTGACCAAAAAGCTTGATTTTAACTGCCACATCTGCACTCCTTCAAACTCACTGCAAGATGAGTTTGCTAGGAGGCATTTTACGTGCTGCTCCCTCCTCAAGAAACTCTGCCTTGCCTCTGCCAGGCCTCACACTACAATGAAGCACAAGCAATGGAAAACCTGTTTTGTGTGATTCTGCAGGACAGAGGGGAGAGATGAAGATCTGCAGAAGTAAAACTTCTGATCTTCGATGTTTTAAACACTGACTTTGAGCATCATGATGGGAACATCATTTTTTGCATATGCATCCATCTCTGGAAAAGGCCCAGAGCAGAGAACCATATTAACTGGAGGGGTGGCTGGGCTTCCCGCTACAGGATGCTTTCTGGAGAGCATAGCAGCACTAGGTGTCAGAGCTCAGTATTGTGCAATACCTTGACAAGAATGGGTTCTGTTTATTTCAAAGAATGCTCAGTCTTAACCTCAAACCTCAAAATTACAGCTGTCATCTCACCATGCCGTTTAGAAAGTGATGCCAGAATGCTGGTTTTTTTAAAGACTGATTAGCATTTCTTGACAGATTACATTTCATTAAATTAAATAATGTTCCAATTAATTGATCTGTTAGCAGACATTCTTAATTTAGCAAATGCTGAGGATAATGTTAAAATTACCATTATATTTCTGACAGAAGCACCACTGAAATCGGGTAATTGATAGCTTTGCTGTTTTCTCTGATGGCCTGAAAAGCATTTAAAGCTAAATTCTGTAACCATGCTCATCTTTGGAAATCACTTTTGTAAAACCCCACATTTAGTTCTTTCTGAGAAATCTCATTTAAGTAATTTTTAACACAATTTATAATGCATAAAATAAACTAGCTTGTGCAGCTAATATAGCATATTTTTCTTCAGTTTTTATCTCTTTCTAATATATATTTGACCTTGAAAATGGCAGTGTCTGTAGGATATTGCAGCCTAAGAACAAAGAAATAATTTCCATTCCATCACTATGGTTACACTTTTTTCTATCTCTAGCACTGAGCCGTCTGGAAGTATTTAATACAGAGTCCTCAGGAGGGCAAGAAAATTTCATTTAATATAATTTAGTTCTGGTTACACAAACCCACACGTTCACAAACACATAGCAGAGCCCTGGCTGTAGCAAACAACTGTTCTCTCAGCGCTGCATGTTAGAATAGGCCAGCAATAGAGATTGGAGTATCATGGACCTCCATCCCTCACAGGAAGTTTTTCTCAGTCTCACATGCTCATGTCTGCTTGTTTCAAGGGGTTCAGCCAAAATACAGCACAAACACCCAGGTTTCCTGTGGGCTTAGCTCAATGTTAGTTTCACAGACACCTTCGCTCCCCACAAAGACAGACATGATCATGAGGACAGAGTAGAACCAAGAATCATGGCTTCCCTTTGATCACTATAAATTTGATTTGGAAATAATTTTGAAATGTCCTTTAGTGCATATCTTTGTTCTGATCAAACAAAGCAAGCCATGGACCCAAGAACAGGGAACACTTCTTGAGCAAGTAAGAATCTTTACACTGATGGTTCTGCACTCTTTCAAGTTAACTCTATCATCTCCTTGCCACTGAGTGCAGTGGGTCAAAATTGTTTTGTTTCTTCTCTTTTCTTATGATGTTATCTTGGGTTTTGCCTTTTTTTTAATATATATTCTCTGTATTCTTTGCAGATACATTTCTAGCTCTGTAGCCCATATTTTATTCTAGCTAGTTTTCCCTGTACTTTTCCATGTCATTTCCCTAGGTAGAAAGACAAAACAAGTTCCATAGGTCCAAGCCCCGGGGGCACAAGGCCCTGGTGCTATCTGGGTTCCTCCATGCTACCAAGGTTGAGGAACAACTCTTCAGGGCACATTTTCATTACAAAATACAGCTAGAGCCAAGGGGGGGGAGGAGCTTGACCTGGGTGAGAATTACATCACCACTTTTCTTCCTAATTGGTGCTTTTTTCGTCAGTTACACTGGTTTGCCAAACTTATAATAACTGTATTCACCCCGTGTGGATGGGCCTTTGTGGACATCCTCCATGACAGCCCCTGGAGACCTCCAAATAAAGATCCACTTTTATATTACCTCCCATACTAAGATCATCTTGAGTTTTATTTCTGGGTTGGAAAAGGCACACTTAGGCAGAATCGCTGCATTTCACGCTTTTGACACTTTCTTTTTGCCTTCTCTTGGCTAGAATATATCCTGTGCATTATCTGCAAAATTATGCATTATTTGTGCAATGTCCAATAACAGGCATATCTCCCCACTAAGAAAAAGTTCAGCAAAATCACATTTATTAGTGCCACAGTATACAAAATTGTATCTCTCATGTGAGTTCAACTCATCAGAGACTTCATTCAGATCTAGAAAGAGTTGCTAGGACATAAAAAACTGAAAAAGATAGAAATTGACCTACAGATTTCAATTTAGCAAAGACTTCTCGTTCCTCTAAAGATTAAGCACATGTTGAACTCAAAGCAGAGCATCATCTTTGATAATCCTTGGCTCTATATATCATGGTCTTTAATGTTTGTCTCTTTTTCTTTGATAGCTTCCTTTTTCCTGTGTTGTTACAGAGCAAATGTTTTCATACCTCATGAAGATTTAAACAAATATTTCTCTGTTGGTTTTTCTTTTTTCAGAGCTTAAAAAGAAAAATGTATAGACAAATTGAAAAAAAATATCTTTACCAAAAGCCACATTTGATAAAAATTAATATTTGTCAAAAATAAAATAGACAGCACTTCACTTTAAAATGATGTTTCTCATGAAAACTTTTTTGACAAGTAGTTATCATTAAATTCTTTTCAAACAATCAGCTCCCCTGGAGTTCTCATGTTACAAAAATTTGATGTCACATTTCTTACTTTATTCAGTCCTTTCTAAACACACTTATTCTTCTCTTGGCCTACAGATTCCCACTGTGTTCTGTTCCATAGTGCCACCCTCATCTCACTTTTGGTGCTGACTTTTCTTAATTTTGTCCAACACCATTATTCTGAAGTACTACTTCTTCTGCTCTGTAATGCAACCAGGAAGTAATTTTGCTTTACCCAAAGGTTGGGGGGGTCAGTCACCCCAAGGGACTAATACCTGGTCAAGATAGTTTGCCTTTCACCAGCCCCAGCTGAGCCCCATGCTACCTGAGCCTTCACAGATTGCCTTCAAGGAATTGTCCTGGGCAGAAGTTTTAAAACCGTGACCATCTGAGAAACAGGAAATGTATGAAGCATGAAAAACCTTATCATTTGAATAAGCTATCCACTTTGTAGTACAACTCCTCTTCACCAGCACCATTTTCACCACACTTACCCTGTTGACATAAAAGAGCAAAACATTTTGTTTTGTAAACATTCCTCAAAGAAATTAGTGTTGCGCACAGCAAGCAGGCTCAGAAATGGTTGTTTGTAAGACAGAAGACACAGGATGAAAGCCCACCACCACACATCTCCTCAGCCAAGATGTTACATCCCACCTGACACAAGCCCTTTCCAAATAGGGTTTCTTACCTCATCCATTCAGAGTGCTACAGGAATCAGTTGTACTGTTGAGAGGGCATCAAGCAAGGAACTTCTGAAATGTTACAACAGGGAAAGGAAAAATCATTCTTTCCTGCAGTTATACCTGAGACAGATAAATAGTATATCCTATAAGGATGTACTATAAGGTTCAAGGATATAAGGATATAGCCTATAAGGTCCAAGCCTTTGAGAGCCCAAACAGAGCTGAAAAGCTGAAGCGTGCTGGGAATGAGGACAAGGTAACAAAAAACCCACCTCAGGCTGAGCCCTTGGTCAGCCCAAAACCTGAGGTGGAGCTATGGTCTGATTTCTCCCAAGACAGAGGTGCAGAAGCTGAATGTCAGATTTCATCCATTTTCCTCCAAATTTCTCTGCCCCACTAGATGACCCCAGAGTTTGGTATATCTTTGAGTTTCTGCTAACATCCCATTCTATACTGGTCTGAAATAGAGATATAATTTTTATATACTTAATGGGATCAATCCTAATGTTGTTATCCTAAATCCTCATACAAATCATCAGGCAAAGTGTCATAATGCTGGAAATGCACTAAGTTGTCTGCTGTCTTGTTCTTCCCTTACCCTTTCCAATAAACCTGAATGGCATATTTTCTCAGCTTGTATTTATCTTGTATATGTGTCTGCAATTAACTGAACTGGGGGTACAACTTTCAAGTCTAAAGGCACTGATCTTTGACGAGTGTCCTTTGATGAGAGACCTCAGACCCTACACAGAAATTCCTGTTGCATTAGCAATTCATTTGGCTGGACAGTGTAGCTTAAACTGTGGGACTATTGCTCATGAAACCCATGTCTATTAAATCTTCTGTAGGATATTAGATATAATGATCAATTCTACATTGAGAAAAATGAAGAGGTGTATGTCAAAAGGAAAATAAATACTTCCTCTCCTCTCTGGTGGAAACGGTAGCAGAAGAGAAAGGAGAACCCCTCTGTTTTAGGTATGAAGCACCAGTAATGTTCTATACTTTGAAATATCACAGGGTGGGATTTTCACAGGGTTGACTTAATATAGTTAAGTACACACTGTGGGAGATGATGACTTTGAAAAATGTGATTTAAGCTTCCAGTACAGGGTTGGTTCCTGATTGGGCAATTAAGAAAATAAAATAACTGCATACACAGAAAGCCTACATGACGTCCACTTCATATCTTTCAGATCCATAAAAGCAGCTTCTTACTGCCCCTCTGTAACTTCTCTCTGGCAGGTTTACAGCCCACTTCTCTAGTACTGACAAACTTTTTTGTTTGGTTGGGTTTTTTTAGTTTGTTTGCAGATTTTTTTGTTTTTTGGGGTTTTTTTTTGTTTTAAATTTTCACCAATCATAACTTTGAAATTATTTTCAGATAATGTACGTGGGGTGTGAGTGAGAATAATCTAGGCAAAAGTGGTAATAACAATTAACAGTAAGGGGAAGTTCTTAGAAAAATGTCATTCTTTTCAAGGAGAGTTGTAACTCTATTTTCTATCAACACAATTTTACTTTTCATAGGCAACACATAAGAATATATTTTAGGATCATTCATACTAGCAGACCTGTAGAAACTATTTTTCTTGTGTTCCATATTTGGTTAGACATTTAAATTTGATTCGTACTTCATCTCTGTAAGTTTCCTTACAGGAATATGAATCCATGGGTTATATTTTCTGAAACACCTAAAAATTCCTGTTTGCAATATGAATTTCTGGTATTGAACCAATATCTATGCATATATGTATACATATACACTTCCTTTAACCAGATGAGTACACGAAATTCACATAATGAATTGGTGTATTGGTCACAACTACGCACACTTGACCCAAGAAATTCTCATTTTAAGATTACTTTTTATTGATTATACGTTGGCCTGGAGTCTTCAATGCAGGGGATTTCCATCAGGCTGAATGGTTTTGGAAAGCTTTAATGTTTCATATGCTTCTGAGAAAGAGGTAAATGAAAAAAAAAAAATTAGCTCTAATTAAAAATAAAAAAAAAAGAAAAACTCTAAAAACTCTCTATGACTCATCTTTGAACAGAGTGCATTATCTTATTATGCTTTGAAGAAAAGATACGTAATTTTGCCAGAGAGTTAAATTTTTTGACAAGAATATGCTCTTTATTGTCACCATCCCTTTGAAAAAGTAGCAGTTTCCTCGTGTTCAGCCCAGGTATGTGCAGCAGTGGGTGCAATTGTGATCATGAAGAAGGTGTGAAGATTTGGGCATTTGTGAAGTAAACAGCTACACCCAATTCTGTGCTTGCTGAGGCACAATGGATCCAGATCCAATCCTGAGACAAGAGCCGGGGACATTTTACTGCTGGGAATAACCACCCTGAAAACATGTGGGCCTTAACTCATCTAAGCAAGGAACAGAAGATTATACCTGGACTTGTGCAAAAAGTGCCAAAAGCAACAAATCAGGATAAATGTCTGGGAAACCAAGTTCGGCAGGGATGAGCAAGAAGCTGAACCAGGAATATAAAGCTAGAGTTTGGTCTGATTAGGGACAGAAGAGCTATTTCTCAGTCCCTGTGGATTAAAAAAAGCCTCTGCAAAACTGTGATTAAAGAATTCACAGTATCTTTATGTAAAACAGAAATAAGACCAAATTAAAATTGCTCAGCTGCCATTATATTTGCCATTATGTGCTGATAATCATCTTGTATACTTTGACATCTTTATTGTGAATATACATTTACATGTCTCTAAACACCTCTAATTAGGTAAAAATAAATCCAAATCTGAAATTTTGGTGCAATTGAAAGTTGTTGTAGATTTGCCTTGAACTTCAGCTGACTCCACAGAATCTTGGTGAGTAACACATCTCATATTAACCCCTTCTTCAGGGTGTTTGTGCTAAAGATGTCATTATTATTCCATTAAGCTTCCAGCGGTGTGACAGTATTCATAGCAGCACAAAAAAAAGTCTTGTTCTCTTCAACAATTATCAGCAACCAAGTGTTTTCTGAGAAAACAAGGGTACATAATTCAGTCTCTAAAAACATCACAGAACATAAAGAGGAGCTGAAAGAACAGCTCCCTGTCACAAAAAAAAATCACTTACACTTGATGCCTTTAAAGAAAACAAAAAGTTCTCATTAGGCATTATCAATCAAAAAAAAAAAACAAAACATGAAACCAACCACACACAAACAAACCCCCATCAAAACCACATCTTCACAAAACCCCCATTGCAATGATCTTTCACTGCAAATAAAAATGTTCTTGGTGTTTACATGCGTCATGATTTAAAGTATGAAGCAAGAGTCTTAGAGCAGAGCAAAAAACAACTAACAATGCTATAAATGCAAATGTAGGGATAAAAAGATTACCCTTTTACCTGAACTACTGGGTAATCCTTCAAGCCCTTGAGCAGATTGCAGAGAAAAAAAAACAACAAACAGGGACTGTTTTGGGGGGGGGGGGTTTGGTGTTTCTGGTTTTGTTGGTTTGTTTGTTTGTTTGTTGTTTTTTTAAAAATTTATTTTATTGTTGAGGTCATCAGCTGAAAAAAAAAATCATTAGGTGTTTTACAGGCTAATGGCTTGTCTTTGGTCTGCAGTTGCTGAAATGCTGGGATTTCTGTATTGCTTCATTTCATGCTGTAAAAACACAGGAATTTAAACTATCTAGGTATGCCTACTTCCAAAACAGGTAACTCTGAAGATTGGAAAACCTAGTTTTAACAGAAATACACCAGAAAAACATATTTTCCCCCGGAGATTCCAGGCCACTCTGAATTCAAGGTTTATTTTTCACTGCAGACCTGCTTTTGAAAATCCTACCTGTTGTCTTAGGGTTCTACTTAACACAGAGTACTGAGAGCAGAAAAAGGATAGTAACACAATCAGTTCTTGGGGTGAGGCTCTCACCTTCAAGGTACTTGAGCACTACACAGATGTCAGAGAGAGAGTGACTCAACTACTCAACCAGGCACATTGTGGTGGAGCAGGGAGAAGAAGTCACCAAAATCAGAGAAAACAAAGTGATGTCTTGAGTGGATCATTTAACAAATGTCCCCAGAAGCTGCACAAAATGAAATCTTGTTTCTAGAAATCTTTGCATATTTTATGTGTAATAAGAGATCTGCTCAGCCACTTTCTGTAGTGGCAATTATTTCAGCTCCTGACTCCAGCTCCTCAGGGTGCACTAGCGCTCTAGAGGTTATCCTCTGTATTCATTAGCAAAGGACACACTACTTTTCCCATGCCTGATCCTGTTTGGAAGAGAGAAGAGGGGGAATCTTCAGCTTTGCATCTTTTCTTCATTTCTGTGTCACGTGAGCAACTCCTGATAAGTTTTGTCTTTGACCAGGGCAATGCAGAACTAACAAGGACAAAGAATCATAAAGACTGCCTTTGTCATACTTATATCAAAATGGAAATAGCAAGACAGCCATTGCAGAAATGGTGAGAGACCAGGAGCACTCAAATCTTCCTGGAATCGATGTGATTTGATTCAAGTCTAGCAGGAAATGGCTCTTAAAGCACACAGTTAATGTAGCACTTTTAGAATGCCATTAGAGTTCTGATGTATTATTAATTAGATGAAATAGGGAAAAAAGACACAGCAGGTACCAATTACTATAGCACAGGCTGTAAATAGTCTGACTTTTCAATTTTTTAAGTCTTCTAGGTGTATCTATATTAATGCTTTATTTAATAAATATTAATTTCCTATAGAAGTGAACAGTTTATCAAGCATGTTTCATGCACATTTTACATGTGGTGATGCTAAACATCCTCTGGAAATAAACAGAGTTCATTCAATTTTCACTTCAAGATCTGCCTCATTTTAATAAATGTACATAAACTGTATTTAAAGAGAGTATGTATATATATATATATGTATATATATGTATATATATATATATATACACACACATATATATATACACACAGATCTAGCAAAAAGCTATTTTCAACTTCCACTCTCCTCTAATAATTCCCAGTTTCTGTAAGAGGTATAATTACATTGAATGTGATACTGGGCTGTTAATTATACTAGACCAAGCATACCAGAAGTCAACTGACATGCTACAGACTTCTTTGGGATAGGAGTCCAATATTTTTAGTGCATTTCAGATAACATGAACTTTCACAAAATTTTTGGTAAAAGAGGTTTGGCAGCAAGATGAGCAGCATATAGCTCTTTAGGGTTCTCAGCAGAAAAAGTATAAGACTAAACGCTGCCAGAGAAGGCACAAGAAAGAGAATGGACTGGCTGATATGTATTTCTACAGGAATAGCTTCCATTAATCACCTTTTGAGAAAGCAGAGGGTTATTTGCTTTTCAGGAAAAGAGATTATAAGTGCCACTAACTTGTCTTCTTTCCCTGGTGAGTTTAGACATCCTGTTGAGTAGGAATATGTTGAGGTGAAACATGAGAGAATAGAAAAGAACTCCAGTTGAGCCAAAAACACCCTATTAGACAGCTCCCAGCATTTCAAGATAACTATTCTCCCTTAGACTGCAGCATACTCCTAATTTTAACATTCTGTATAGGCTACTCTGGTGTGATGGAATCAGATTGCTGAAAAGAAAACGATATTTAAAAACTTGGAGCTGCTGCTTTACAGAAGCTTTACTGAAAAATGGCTTTTAACTATAACTATACAAGTATTTATAGAAACATATTCATTGTGCCTGTGCCATATAAGCCACAGTAATATAATTTTTAATTTCAAATTTGTATTATCATTCTAAGACTTAAAATCTGAAAATTGTATTTCACACCACTGTGATTCATTATAAGTGCTATTATATTAGCACTTATATTAGCAGAACTATTAGCCTCTGTATGCATATTACCCACGCTTTACACAGTACCATGAATAATGGTGTTCATTGGACCTCGGCCTTCATGGGGTCCAAGATTCAATATTTTTACCAGTTTGAAGATTATCTTTGCAATTAAATTCCTCTCCACCAAGTATTTGTGACCAATATCGCTATCATGGACAGAAGCAGTCCACACATACATACACTTGGATGTTAAAAAACTGTTTTCATGTTTCTCCAAGTAGAATTAGGAACAACTTCAGGAAGAAATGAGTTTTTAGGCTCCTTAAATTCAAGAAATTGTGACCTTGAATTTCAATCCAAACTTGCAGTGTAGCACTCTACTGAGGCAAGCAAAATATCCACAGACACATTTGAATTATGTATAGTAGCCATTCCAATCTGCAGAGATGTAACATACTGGAAAAATAATCCTTGGAGGTATACTGATAGTGTTATACTAACACAGTAGTTGCTACCTCTGCCAGGGATAAAAAAAAAAAGGCCGGGGGTGGGGCAGGGGGTGGCAGCAACTGGGTGATGTGTGACTGAGAGCAAATTTTGGAGCTGGTTATTCTAAGAAAGCATCATCCCAGAAACAACCCACCCCTTCTGGCCACAGCTCAGGTGTTTGCTTTGAAACTGACCACAGGCAACGTCAGTGACTGCTGCTGTTGTTCTGCTAGGTACTTTCAGGGAGCAGGGGACCTGACAGTGGGGCCACAGCAGTGCTGGCAAACCTGGGTGTGCAACAGAGGTGGCAGAGAAATTCTGTATCTCACAAGAAAGCAGAGCCAGCAGGCACAGAAGAGGAGGCTGATTTGCTGATTTCCTAATTAAAAAAAAAATAAGAAATGAGACATGGTCAGAAGCAAAGTTGAAGAAGATCCCAGTAAAGCTCCTTGGCCAGCACTCCCAAAGCAGTCCCAAAGATGGCTGAACAGGAAAAGCCTTGGCTAGCCCATTTACCTGGAGACACTGCACAGAAAATTATTAGGTCTTTTCTCACATATAAAATTTGGGAGGCAAATACTCCAGATAAAAGGAACCACAATGTGGAAAGCAATCTTGGCTCACTAAAAAATTGAAGCACACATCTCCATGCCTGTATATAGGGTAGGGCTGTGTAAAAGTTCATGTCTGCCTTTTTGCAGCAGTATTCACAATCATTTGTATGGCCTTGGGTCATCTGCGTAGCAGGAGTTAAATAAACCTTTAAAACTGTACAGGTTTTCTTGGAGAGCCTACAGGCACTACCATTAAAGATGTGAGGCAGGGTGAAAAATTAGTGCAACAAAGAGATTTTTATTTTGTATACAGTATTGCTTTTGATATCAGTAGGGAAAAATAGAAAAAGGTGTCTGAAGCAAAACTCCCATCAAATTCTAATGGGAATTGCACATTCAAATCATTGCACAGATTTGAAAACACTAGTTAGAGAGTCTCAACTTCACACATCCTGTCACAGTTATCTACCACGTTGAATCGGTATGGTTAAAACACATGCACAAAGAAAGAGTTTTTCACTTTCATGCTGGGTCCATTGCTTCATCTCTTAAAACTGACCACCCTTCTATTTCATACAATTTCATTCATTCATAAAAAATATTCACCTTAGACATAAAAAATTCACTCTTTCTCAAAAATAAAATGCTCCATCATCTCTGCCCAGTAACTAGACTGGTATCATTTGAATTGTATTTCCCAGCTTTCTAACACATAAATACAAAAGTAAAGGGAGAGCAAAAGAGAATTGAAGAAGGATATAGTATGTCCAAGAAGTTTTTATCACATGACAAACACCTGAGGTTTTATACAATTTTGGGAAATCTACAAAAAACATTTTGATAATTCTTACATTGACTGTTTAGTTGGTTTCTTTGTCGGTGTTGGTTTGGGGATTTTTTTGTACACACCTTTTGTTTGGGTTTTTGGGGTATTTTTAATTTTTTGGGATTTTTTTTCAAGATGACCAAAGAATTACAATTGCTTGTTAATTAAATTGCATGTTATGCTATGAACAGAGATAAGAAACAACGGATATCCTAGAATGGGATAAATGCTAAAAAAAGCTTTTTTTGGAAGCTAAAAACCACAAAAATTTCTAAGGACACAACACTGATTAGGGGAAGCCTTGCTTATCAGCAGTGATGCATTTAGTTGCAGTGATGTCTTATTAGTTGTAAAGAAGGAAAAAGTTGCATATCTGGAATAAGAATAGAAATAGCACAGCTGTCATCAAAATATGGTCACGATTTTCACACCACTGCCTTTCTAGCCCTATAAGTGATCATTCTTGCTAATAATTTAGCAACCACCAGCTTTCACCTCTCTACAAATTTAATATAATGAAATATCTACTGTGAAAAATAGGCTCAATTTTAGCATCTATTGACACATTGTACACATGGAGAAGGAAACTAGAATCACCTCTGTGGGGTCAAAGCTAAATTCTGCATCTTGTCCTCATATGTTTTACTAGAAATACTGCATGAATTTCTGTATGTTTCTTTCTGCTTGGTGGCCTTCTCTGATGCATATCAATCAAACTGCTAATTGCTTATATTGCACATGTAGCAATGAAAGCACAGGTAGGGTCTTTCTAAGGTTTGTTGTCATGATCTTATTCATAATGTAGAAAGAGAGGTTTTTCTTAATTATATCGGCTGCAAAATGTGGAGGTGTTTGATACATCTCTGAGAAAACTGAAAATACAGGGCTAGAGTAAAAGTATGAGAAGTATCTGTCAAACAGAGCTCCAGGCACTTATTTTATTTTGTTGACAGAACCAAAGGCCACATTTATGCTATCCAGAAAAACAGAAAAGATGTTTGAAGAGACCTGTGACAGGTATTCTTAAATGCCAAATGACTGAATAACAGACCAGGTACCTTATTAACTTGTAGCAGGAACCAAGAAGAAAAATCACTACCTTGACAAAATAAAATATACTGTAAGAAGACAAACACCCTACCCCAATGGCTATCCACAAATTTATTCCTTCTTTCTAGGAATAAATTAGCAGAGTGTGATTGAATTATTAAGATGAAACAGTCACTGGAATCAGGACCAGATGATCTTTGCTATCAAGGAGAATGCATCAGAAATACTATGCACAAGTGCATGTTTATAACAGAGAGCAGGTAGTTTGGACGACATGGATTTTAACAGGACTGTACAGCTCTTGACACAGCTGTCTCTGCATTATTAACTAAAGGCTGTGAGCATAACTTTTAATTGATATCTACAGTACAAGTAGCTCCATGTGTGCTGTGGTCATTCACAACATATAAAATTTCACTTTTCAGTAAGTCATATAGCTCTTTTACTGAATAGGGTATAACACAATGAAAGAAAAGTGGAAGAAGGGAAAAGAAAGAGGAATAAAAACTTTAACTCACAGCATTAATTCAGTCACAGGAAAATTAAAGAGAAATCTCTTGAAATTCCAAGAGTGGCAGATCTTCATTTAGTATTCAGTATTTTTCCAATACATGATCAAAGGAAACTCAGTTGATGCAATTTATAGTGACTGTCATGGTAGTAAAGGTATACATTAGGTTATCACTACCAGGAATCTAGAAGTACACCAAATTAATACTTTCTGTATTCTTGCAGGATAATGGAATCTAGAAGTACACCAAATTAATACTTTCTGTATTCTTGCAGGATAATGGCACTGCAGTTTGTAACAGTATTTTTGCTTAACAAGAAAGATTTCTGCTATTTATGTCATGTCACTGGAAACACAAATTAATTAGAGATTTTCAATCTCTAATGCTCATGGTGAGCAAAACAGGTACAGAGCAGTGTGTGGAAATAGTATAACTATATCTTCTGTCGGTTTTTGTTTCTTCTGTCGCTGAGTCCTGAACCAGACCTGAGGAGACATCTTCCTTCTGCTCAAGGGAGCTGCATTTTTTGTGTGGATGAATGCAGTGAGAATGCTCATTTTCTCTGTGGGACATAAATTCTCTCTGCCCTGATTCTACAGCATTCAGCCTCTGACCCCAGGCTGTTCTGTGTGCATTACTATCGTGTCAATGTACAAACACATCATCTAAATAATAATGAAATTAATAATGAGCAAACAAAATGAAGAGTTTTTTAATTTTCATTTTTAAATTCATCACTTGGAAAGAATCCCAAATGTTGCCAACTACATATATTTTATAGTATAAAAGATAAAGAAAAAAGCAAACATTGATCAATAGTAAAAATTTTCAAAACCATTTTGTTACAATTGCCCTAGAAAGATTCGTCTTTCTATCTGAAATAGAGAAATAACTAATAACAAAATAAATTTCACAACAGCTTTTCTCCTAAGTAGTCCCTCATCTGGACAGTATTGCTACATATAAAAAATAAATACTGTTTGCTGGTATGCATACATCCACACACTCTTTCGAGTTTCTATTCCAGTTTTTTCTTAGTCATACTAAGATAAAGCAGTCAAATAGAGTGTTTCTTTCGTGACAGTCACGAAACCCAAATTGGGAAGATTACATATTGGGTTAAAAATAAATATTGTAAATCAGCTTTGTTAGCTCTACTTTTAGTAGCTTCACTAAAAAGACACATTACTTGCCCAAAATAAACCCAAGCCAACCACAAACAGCCTCAGCAAACCACAAAAGCAAATCAAACCCACTAAAGACACTTGTATTTTTATGTGCTTTTCTCTACTTTCAGAAATCTGCAAACGCTAAGCAAGTTGTCCCTTCAAATGCTAGGTTTTAGGGTATTTTTAGCTTGTATTGTGAAAGGAGCTGAAATTTACACAGCTGGTTTTTCCAGAAAGGAACAGCAATTTAACATAGCTGCAATGTGGAAATTGCCAAGTACAAGTGATGCAGCCCCAGGATCAGGTGTGAGCTGGGGGCCAGGTGTGCCTGGTGCTGTAGCAGTGTCTGGTATCAGCTGCTCCTCTGGCACAAAACAATCCCTGTAGCACAATCCTTTTTGTTTAAAAGAGATGCACTTACACAGAGAGCTGTGCTTATGGTTTATTCTGTCACTTCACTGTTACCTACTACTTCTGCTGCAGTCCTGTTTATTTTTTTCTCAAGAGTCAGAGACACTGATAAACTGCTTTCTTCTAAATTATTATATGAACATATCAATTTCATTGCTTTTCTTCATTCTCTGAAGAGAATTGTTACAAAACCTGACTCAATTTGTGTCATGGTTGGCCATATCATAGGAGTAAGCATGAATGGCTGGGCTTCACTACTGAGCTTAGGAAACTGCAAGCTGCCCAGGGCTAGGCAGAGGAGGCTCCAGAAACACTAGTAACTGACAGAAAATAAAAGTTCCACTAGTTAAGCTTATTTTCTTCTGATCTCTAACCAACACAACAGTGCTGACAATGCAGACAATGAAACTGAACCTCCTTGAAAAACTGTTCTAGGCTAAGAGAAGTCGGCACGTGAGAAAGTCTGACCATGAAACACGAAAAATCCCAGACCAATCTGCTTGGAAAACAGGGTACAGGGCAAGAGGAGCAAGAGACCTCAGGAAAGGTATTGCAGTGGATGCACACAACTGTATGCAGAGGGGAAAAACTCAGGAAGGACTGTAGTTCCACTTGCAGCCACAAAAATCTGGCTTTGCTGCAATCCAATCCAGTGGGGTGATCAAAGGCCTTCTGAAGTCCCTATTAGCCTGGCTTGTCCTCAAAACCTACAGTCCTATGATGTCTTTACAAAATAGAGAGCTCTCCCCTTTTTCCTGCTGGAGACACGAAAGTCAGAGTAACTTCCTTGGTTATCACATAAATCTTGGATAGCCAAGATTTAAAAAAATCTGAAATGCAAAACTGAAGTCTTGGATTGCAGTAAAAAGTATTACTCAAACCATCATAGGTTTTTATTATGGGATCAGACTTGTCCAAGGTCAGATGCAGTGATTAAACTCAACCCAAATGCATCTGAAATCACAAAACACCACCCAGAAAAACTCACTGTGCTTCCAGATACAAAAGAACTTCACAAATATGAATCTTGAAATTGTGGCTGTGTTTTTTTAGTAGGAAAGTGTTCCTATTAATTCAATTTATCCCAACCTGTACCAAATTATGACCAAAATAATTTTTCTTAGCTGTAGAAGAAACAAAAACAACAAACACGAATTTCAAAATTTTATTTCTCTTAAATTTGCCACATTACTACTGTAAAAAGTCAAGACTGTCAAACTCCACCTTAGAATCTTAAAATAGAATTACAGGATGGTTTAGGTTGCAAGGGGCCTTAAAGACCATCTGGTTTCAATCCTTCTGCTGTGGGCAGCAGCACCTTTCAGCAAACAAGGTTACTCAATACCCCATCCTACCTGACCTTGAACACTTCCAGGCATGAGGCATCCACAACTCTTCTGTGCCACCTGATCTAGTGCCTTACCACTCTTGCAGTATAAAATTTCTTAATATCCAATGTGAGGTTCAACTCTTTCAGGTTGTACCCATTTATCCTTGTCCTATCACTAAAATTCCTGATGAAAAGCCCCTCTACAGCTTTTCTTTCAGGCTTCCTGCAGATACTGGAAGGCTGCTATGAAGTCCCCGCACAACCTTCTCTTCTCTAGGCAGTCACAAGTCTCTCGGCCTGTCTAGATCAGGGACATTCTCCAGTGCTCTTACCAACTTCATGGGCTCCTCTGGACTTGCTCCAACAGTTCCATGTCCTTCTTATACCAGGGGCATCTGAACTGCACACAGTGGTCCAGGAGGGGTCACACAAAGCAGAGTGAAGAGGCAGAATCCCCCTCCTCACCCTGCTGGCCATGCTGCTGTGGATGAAGTGAGGATTTCATTGGCTTTCTGGGCTGTAAGCATACACTGCTGACTCAAGTTTTTCATCTACTCGCCAAGTTTTCATCTTACTACCCCAAGTCTTTCTCCACAGGGCTGCTTCAATCTTTTCTCCACACAACCTCTAGGAGTTCCTGGGATTTCCCAGACTCAGGTTTAGTACCTTGCACTTGCTCTTGTTGTACTTCATGAGGCTTTCATTGGCTCAGGTCCCTCTGGATGACACTTGTTCCCTCCAGGATGTCAACTGCACCACACAGGTGGGTGTTGTGAGCAAATTTTCTGAGGGTGCTCTTGATCTCACTGTCAATCTCACTGTCACCTCCTCCAAAGTACAATGGCAGGAACAATTTTCAAATAGGCCAATTATTCCAGTTAACACTGAACTTGCTAAATTTCATTCATTCAATAAGAAATCTTAATAAATGCTGTAACTCAAGATAAGTATAATTACATGCTCATTAATACTACTAAAACATATTGTCTCTGCTTAACTGCACATCCAGTTGCAGGAACTTACTATACTGGGTCCAGAGGTCTGTCTGACCCTCAGCTGCCACCAGCTATCCCGGATAGGGGTCCCAAGAGGAATGGCCATCCAGGGGTCTTGTCAGTTTCCAGCCAGGGATAACCCTTAGGAGCAGCCTGAGGCTTCAAGTGATCAGCTGTTTTAGAAGTGATTTCAGCTCAGTGATCAGCTCAGATCAGCCCAGCTGACACACAGATGAGAGACGGGAGACAATATAGCATTCTGCAGAGTCCTTTAGTGCAGGCTTCAGCCCTGAACTGGGAAAAAGATGGGGTTTTCCTAGAGAAGGGGAGAATCTAGAAGGGGACCAACAGTCTGAGACCGGGCTAAGATGACCAAAACTTAACAGGGAGATAACATGGGGTCGTGAAGCAGGAAGGGGTCCACAGCTTAGTCACCATGACTAGGTGGTTTTGTCTTATCTTAGGGGACAGATCTCCAGGGGAGGATTCCTGTCAGGCTGGGCTTCCTCCACAATGGATCTTCTTAACTTTGCAGGTATTAACATACTGAAAAGTACAACATCAAAACATGAAAACAAGATAAAAATTCAAACATAAGTTTGGAGTTGTATCACTTTTACATAAATTTAGAAAGGACTTGAAGCTGCAGGACACTTTGTTCCCACGAGAGTGTAAACTGAGGTTTTTTGGCTTTTAATCAAGTGTGATTATTTCACATCATTCATGCAGATATATGGGACAAGAGACAGAGTGTCACAAGTGCCAACACTCAACACAACACACATGCAATTTGCCTAACAAATGTACAAGCTGTATCTGCAATGAAATTATGTGATTGCCTAAAACATAACCAGCTGAAGACTACTTTATAAACTTGAGTTAAGTGTCTTTAAAGCTTAACAGCACAGAGCAAAAAATCTTCATGACAAAGCTTTAAATTCCTGACTATTCTTCAGTTTCAAATATCAGGATACTGCTTTTGTGGACAGGTAATTTTGTTCACAGTGAGGAAATCTTATGTTTGCATGACCTACTTGTGTATTAGAAAAAATTAGGATTTCTTTTGTTCCGTTTGCAAGACCTTCCTGGAAGATTTCCAATCCATCCCCTCACTCCCTGGGTCATGACTTAAAACTTCTTTAAAGAGGAAATTTGCTTATAAATTCTTCAGGAATTTCAGGAAACAGCTCTATATTCTTTCTCCTGTACAGGCGGCTAGTCAAGATTTTGTTTTCCTTTCAAAACAGTGGGGAAGGGACAAAGGCAAACAAATAGCACATAAAAAAAAGGATCAGAATTATTCACTGTCAGGATTAAGGGTGGCTCTTCAATTACCAGAACAATAACTGTGGTCAACTGATAAATACCTAATGCTTGCAGAAACTTGAACCACAGAGTTGAAACAAATTTTTTACAATGTTGTTTCTGTCACCCATCATGTGCAGCAAAATAGCAGGATGAGATAAGTACTGACCAGGTCCAGGTAAAGAGATAAATTATTGTTCATATACAGTAGACACAGCAATGGCAGGAAGATAGCTTGTGAGTGTCAAGAGCAAACAAGATTTGATCCCTATAGGCTAGTGCCAGTAAAATCCTCCAAAAGGATGTCTGTAGTGTTCACTGAGCCAGTAGCTCAGTGTCACCTCTTGCATTAATAACTTTAATGAACTGTTTTGAGAGAGTGGCTTGAGTTGGCAAGGGCAAAGAAGATGTTTAAAACATAGGATATGGGACACAGCAATGAAAGCAGTGAGAGCTCTGGCCAAATAAATCTCCCCATCATAGACAGAGGATCCTAATCTCAAACTAAACTTTCTAATTCAAGTTGTTGCAAACCCTCACACTTCTTTAAAGGGGGAAAGGGAAGCAATGCTGAGTCGGCCAAGGAAGAGATTATTTGTCCTGGGGTATTTTTGCTAGATATAATACAAATTATTAAATAGAGACATGAGCTGGTAAACATAAATGAGGCAGTAAAAAAAATTAAAAATAAAATTTAAAAAATTACCCCAAAAAAATACCCTTAGCACCAGAGTTGATCACTAGGTAAAAAGTACTTGGAAGCCCAGATGATTTTATGACACCACAATGTTCATCATGTTACCAGAGAATTCAGAAATAAATGTTAGGGAAGGAAGTTGAACTAGGGATGGTCTCAAATACCATGCTCTGCCCTAAGCTGAATTTTTGGGTCAGGCTATCAAAGAGAATAATACTAAAGAATACTACTCTTGTGAAAATATATTACCTATGGGATAAGTCTTCACTCCACTCTGCTGTTGTTATGCACATGGAAAAGTGCACCACAGTCATGTCACAATAAAAAATGAGTGATAATTACTAAGAGCAAGCAGCATGAGGCACTGGTGTTTGTAGGCACAGCTAATAAGGTATAAGGGACACAGCTTGCACACTACGTCAGTGGTTTCATACCAAACCAGGTCAATCAGGCCTAAAATCACTGCTGATAGTCAACAGATCTTGAGTCATTGTGACCCAAGTCAGTAACTGCCAAATCAACAACAGGCAGATGTTTTTAGCTTAAATAAAAAGAAAAGCATAACCTCAGCTCAAGGTGAAACACATCCATTTTGGTGATGTTGGCAAGGAAGCAGAAGCAGATCAAGAAAGCTCTCCACAACAGGAATGATGAGGAATGGGTTCATCTGTGCAATGCTGGTGGTGTTTGGTCTGTGGAGTAGTGTGAACAAGCAGACTTGTTGGGGATGTGGGCTGAGAGAGGTCTAACCCTACCTCTGTAGACTGCATACTGAGATTATGAGGCCTATCATCTTAATTTCTGCAGCAAGGCCTTAATTTAAAGTATGTGCTGTAGAGGAGTCTAAAGTCTTTATGTAAAATGTAGCATGATGGAGTGTCTGATGCAGGAATTTACAACTTATTCCTGTGATTGATTTCATCATTGCCCGAACAGTGTGTACTGTTTTAATAAGAGTTTATTTAGCTTCAACTTCCCTCAATTATTGCTATAGTTGTGATTACGACAGTGAGAAGCCCTTCTTATTAAGTTTCTATTCCCCATCTAAATACTAAATTAAAAGACTGACCAAGACTGTCATTAATCTTTCCTTCTGCAATCAAAATGTATTGACAATATTTTTCCTTATAAAGGAGCTGATACCTAATGCTATAACCAATAACACCTCATTATTGAAGTTTCAAGAAATCCCATTTTTGCCTCTGTTTAAACTTTGGGCACCAGACCTCAATGTTACAATGCAGTGGCTGTCACATCACAGCCAAATGCTCAGGAGCTGAAGCCTTTTGTACTGGACAACCTCCTGCTCATTCACAAGTGTACGATGCCAGAACTAATCCCTGCATCCAAACCACAGCGAGACTGAAGATGATCAATAATTCCCCAGTACCCACGTCCCTAAAATTACATAAAGAGTTAGGGGCAGTTATTTATTTAGAGACATTTTGATTTCAATGTGATTCAACTTAATTTCCCCAGAATCTCCTTAAAAATTTGTCTACACACACATACACACATACATTCACACAGAGACACACACACACACAGAGAGACACACACTCACATACACACAGGTGTGGATACCTACCAAAATTGCCACTGAGATTTCCAAGATGCAAGCAGTTACTCCCACAGTTAAGAGCAGACAAACGTTTCAGTGTGAGTTCATCCAAATTCTAGCAGAGGGCAGTGCTCACATAACGTCTTTTTTATCAGTTAGAGACGATGGAATCCATAAATAAATAATAAACACAATTGTTGTGGCAAATAGGCATTTTCTCAATATGCATTGTAACTGAATTCACAAAAGCAAAACAAGTAAGAGAGAAGTTTCTCCTTTTAGGAAGTGATATTCCCTGACCTAAATCAGTCTTTGTCTTTCAATAATTTTATGTTACGTCCTATTTAGTGGATTTACTGCTACTATGACAACCGCCCATCCTGCTTTACAGACATAAGTATTATTCCTTGATACACTTATGTTCTCTCACCAAATACACTTTGCACAAGTTCAAAATCGAAAAATATCTGGGAAATTAATTTGCTTTGATGCTGCTGTTATCTAGGTTGTAGTATATTACAAAGATAAAATGAGACTGAAAGTGTAAAGTTTGCATTAATCCCAGCATGCTCAAGGAGCAATACAGGAAACCAAGCTCCCCACATTAATTTTTCTTATCTAGATGTAGTAAAATATCATCTCAATGTCAAACCTGAATCATGTCTCAGAGATCTAAGGAAAGATACTCCTGTGGTTATAGGAAGGTTATAGGTAGTCTATTTCAGATGGAAGACCAGAAAATGGGATGAAAATAATCAGACTTAGTGGCTCATACAGCTATCTATGTAGAAAATAGTTGACATAGCCCAGAAGGGGCAATATCAGTCTTGGAAACATTTAGTGCTGTTAATGAAGGCCAAATGACAGAAGTCTGTGGGTTTCTGGCAAAGAGCTACCAATGTTCGTATCATTACAGCTAAATGGAAGGTGTCTGGTGGGAATAGGCCATCCATGAAAACAAATCTTTCAGATACTCCCTTGACAGGATGTTTGCTTGCATCCCACAATTTCCATAGCACTCTGCATAACTGATACAAATGGATATCACAGGAGAGATAGACCTCTCCCACATTGCTTGTATAAGAAATCCTTTTCTTTCCTCATGGTTTCAGGGTTTGAACTGGTAGTCAGAATGTTATTGGCAGAGAGCACAAAAAAACCCTGTAGAATGTCAATGAGAATGAAACTAAAAAGGGGTGTCTGGATATTGTATTTTAGGCAATGCGGATTTAAAATGGAGAACCTCGCTAGTCTTTTTAAGCCTCCATCCTCAACACCTTTTAAGGAGGAAAGAGATACTTTTATTTCTATTAAGCTATCAAAGCTCATATATAAATCCCCTGAAACTACCATTTTATGTTTATATTTACAGGGATTTTCTACAAAGGTAGAAATACACCATTTTCATCCTGTTTTCAACCACTCCAAAGAGCCACTACTTTCTTGGGCATAAAATTGACAAAAGCATACTTTTCTGAGCAAACTTTAAAATGTGTTTTTCCCTGGGATGCAAAAAAGCCACACACACAACAAAAATATCCCAGAAACTCTAAACAGAGTAGATTTAAACCCCACTAATACAACATAACTAACATCCCTAGGGAAAACATCTCAACCAAACTTGTAACAAAATATTTTGTAAAGCCTTCCTCAGTGAAAATATGAGGATATGCTGATACTTGTACAGTGGTTTTGAAATGCAAAAAAACAAGAGGAGCTAAGAAAGTCATAGATGACAGACTCAAAGGCTTGTGGGTCTCTACGGAAAATGCAAGTGCACCTTATGTTCTTCCTTTCTCCCTGCCATCCCAATAACACACAGCTTGAAAAAGCAAAGAAAGATGTCAGGGAGGGGGAGAAAAGGAAATAAGTTGCTGTGCTCCCGATCTTCCACTTTTTCAATAAAGAATCAGCATCATCTGGACCAACTGCCAAATGGACATCTGCCAATGTATCAGTGAAAGAAAGGACACTGAGTAAATTTATTGCAGGAATTTACCCCCTTCCGAAGTGGAAGGAAAAGTAGTTACATCCTGTTCTGCAAAGATAATTCCATGGGTTTCTTCAAATCCAGAAAATAATTTCTAACAGAACAAGTGCTGAAAAATATATGAACCTGGTGGCCTGGGTTAACTTGTTTAATCATTGACAATTCAATCACCTTAGTAAGGTGATTAGACTTATTTGATGATCTGTTGCACTCATAAGAAAGCACCTGCCTGTTCTATATCAAGTATCAGCAGCTAAAAGTGGTCCAGGTACATCATCTGCCAGTGTTTCCTTTAACCAGTTGACCTTGCACCACGTGTGACTATACAATTTCCCTTTCACTCCAAAATGTGTGAAAAACAAAATTTTTTATTCATAGAATAAGTCAATATGCAATGCAGATCAAAGATGCCTGAGCAAGACATGTCTTTCCAGGCCTATAAGGTAAGGACTATCCTGAATTGTCAGATACAGAGAAACCTGAAACATGGTCAGACAAAGGAAGATGAAGTATATCTATGAGAGGAGAAAGAGATGTGAACAACCACCTGAACAGGATGAGGTGAGAGGAAAAAAGTAATAAATCTCACACAGAAGGAGCCAACACAAGTAGGCAATGGGTAAAGATGACAGCAGTTCAGTTTAAAGAGGTTTAAAGAGGTCTCAAGGGTGGTTGGAGTGCAAGAGGTAGGATGGGAAGCTATGTCAGTAACTGTGATAAGAAACTCATAGAATGAAAAATATTTCCACTGTGATTAGAAAATATAAAGAAAATTGTGGTGAGACAAAGATTCACTACATAGAATGATGGGTCTTCATTACAGTGATAGAGCAAAATATAAACTGTAATCTGCACTGGGGTATACAATGGCAGATCTGCAGCAATGGGCTCTGTTATATGTCATCCAAAAGTTACTAAAACCACTAAGCTGACTGTGGGTTCCCTTAAAAATTTCATCATTTACAGCTTTTTGCCTGATAGGTGACACAGTTCTAAGGCATTTATCTACTTTTTGATGTAACTCAGAAGACCCAGCTGTAAGTTAAAATGTGCAATTTTGCATGTGTGTTAGCAAGTTCAGGCAGATGCACTTGTCAGCCAATTGAGAAAATAAAAGAAATTATAGGGAAGTATATTCTGAAAAGACACTTGGTAGATTTGGACAATCACACTATAACTAGAATCTGCGCCAAAGCAGGGATTGCCTTATTCACAATATATGCATTTTTATTTGTCATTACTGTGATGCTCCACGCTCATAGGATTGATATTTTTTCACTTTGTTTTTGGATTTGTTTCTGTTTCTGGGTTTTGGTTTGGTTTTGTTTTTATTAGCCTGCCCTGAAATCTCATACAAACAAAGTTTACAGGCACCTTTCCTGGGATATTCATATATACATCATACATATTAATATGACACACACATTATATGTTATATGGATTTAAGCTCATCCAGGACAGGTTATGGACAGGCATTAACTATTTGAGTTATAATTGTAAAGTCATTCAAATTATCTAACTACAAAGTCTTATTACTTGCTCCCAAATAGTTTACTAACAACAAAAGTAAACCAACAAAAGAAACCAACCAACCAAACAACAAAAAAGTGCAATCAGGTACATCCAGATGAGGTACAGAGCAGAAGGAAAAGAATTCATCACCAAACTACTTCCAGAAAACTCTTACGGATGTTATTTACAATGCCTGCAAGTAAAACATACCCATGGCTTGGTGAAAAATCCACGCACTTCAATATTTTGTAAAATCTAGTGATTCTGCCATTCTAACCATGATTTCAAGAGATGAATTTTATCAGTCTACATCTTGCATTTCTATCCAGTGTAGCCACATGACCTTAAAGAAGCTTTGGCAGCACCTCTCAGGCATATCAACCCCTAGATAGGTCAAGAACTCATCCTCCAAGAGCTGCATGTCTGTGTGTGTCTATGTGCACATCTGTTTCTCATTCTTATTATCACTTGAGAAGTGTTTACTCTCAGTGTTTCTATACTGTGGCATTTTTGGATGTAACTACTAAAACTTTCTTGCATGATCTCTGTTGAGCCTACACAGCAATCTATTACAGAGGAATTCAAATGCACTAACTTTGTAGAGCAGTCACATGGCTGAACTAACATGCTTGTAACTGCAGTTGTGCCTATAATGAATTGTATATGTATCATTTCTTTGCATACTCAAGCCCAGAATAAGTGTGGCAAGAGTGAATTAGTGAGTGGCAAAGAATACCCTGGCTACCATGGTGTATGGAACCTGAACACCTGAGGAGAGAGATGGCACACTGCCCTGTGCTAATTCCCTAGTTTAACTCCTTCACCACTTATGCACAGTTTTTTCTGTCTGTATAAAAGGAAAAATTAGTCTGGCAGTACTTCACACATAGTTCACACACAAAAGTCTAGATCAATCATCCTTTCATGTATATTGCAGCCTTCATTACAATGGAAACATGAACTTCAGCTTTTGAACACTTCGGAGCTTACACAAATTCACAGAAAAATAGCCATGCAAAACTCACACCCATGTTGGGTAGTCTTTCTGTCATATCATATTTCATCTCTGATACAGGTAGGAATCCTGTACTTTGAAGATGGAACATTTATTTTTTTGTTGATTAAAAGATTTACTAGTCAATCTCCAGTGCCAGCTCTGGACACTGCAGGGAATTCTTCTGAGTTTAATTCTTCAATTGCAGATTTTATGAAAATCCTTCAGAGGCAGGTGGCAGCAGAAAGTTAGCAAAGAAAAATATTATAAAAGAAACATCACCCAGAGAGAGAGGTGCAGAAAAGGCTTTT
The DNA here is from genome assembly GCF_001522545.3 of Parus major. Classification (NCBI taxonomy): domain Eukaryota; kingdom Metazoa; phylum Chordata; class Aves; order Passeriformes; family Paridae; genus Parus; species Parus major. The sequence goes on along the minus strand of NC_031799.1, from coordinate 49,938,461 downwards.
TGGTTTTGTGGGTGGATGCTTGCCTGTATCAACAGTGCTTCACATGGAAGTTTGCATGGGTATCTCATGAACATTTGAAAGGACACCAGACATTGATGGAATTATTTTTTTCTAGGTCTAGATTCATAGAACTTAGGAAAACAGTTTGCAGATTCAGTAAGAAACTTCAATAGCTTCTATGTTACAAGAAAATTTGCCACAGTTCCACCTTGCAATTTCTTTTTCTATCACAAAAGCAAATTAAGGGAAGTCGTAAGTTACTTTCAGAGTGGTCATAATAAACTTCTCAAAAGAAAATATCACTATTATCAGCTGACACCTTGCCTATGTTCTTATATCTCAGCAATGTTCCTGAAAATGTCATCTATCTCTCTCCTAAAACAGGTATCCTCCACTCTCTAGAAAATTGATAGAGAAAGCATATATCCAACCCACTTAGCATGAAGTATAACCACATGCAAAACCAGAACAATTTATGTGTAAATTTCTGTGCATATTATTTTCTCAGTAATTCACTATTTGAAAATTTAGTATACAAATATGATCCAAATTCAAAATAGACCTTAAATTTCACTTGGAATTTTCCTTCTTCTGAATTTCTCCTTCAACCAGAGGCTCTTTCTAAAAGGTCATCTTACTGGCTTTGTTCATGACACGTCATGTTCTTGGTGGCCAGAGACCAAACCACCTTTCTGTTATGATGCCATAGGTCTAATGCAGCTTCAGTGAGAACTCTGAGGTTAATCTGACATATACAAAGTACTGAAATGGAATTCAGCTCCCAGATAAGGAATAAAAAAGCAAAAAGTTTTTAAAGTTTCTATTAAGAAGTGAACTTGAAGACTCTGTCCTATTATCAAAAACAGTGTATGGAGAGAAACAGTTCTACAACTCATGGATTTGGCAAGCAGAAAGGAAAAATCTTGGTATTTACAGAAGGCAGCTGGAAATTATCCTTGTTATGGGTTTCTAATGACTTCCTCCATGCATCAATTATATTTTAGAAATGGACAAATACTAACTTATGAGACATGTTCTGCATTGTCAGAGTTGCTCTTCAGTCCACTGAACACTGCTACTTTTCATAAACTTAATGCCTTTCCATTGTGTGTTGATTTACCTCCAGTATTTTACAGCAAGTACCTGACATCTCTCTGCTACAAAAAGAGGGCTTTTTAGTGCTGAGTGGAAAAAGAGAATTGTAAGACAAGCTATTATTTTATGTTTCTTTTGGTGTTAAAAATGGGATTGTTTTGCACCTATGTAATCGGTGGAAGGCAGTGGGAGTCACCAAGTCAATCAAAGAAAAATCACAGTGGAGTTTTCTAGCTAATCAGTCAGTCTTTATTATACAGTTTTTATGCACAACTTCACATCTAAGTAAAATCAGCAGACCACAAGCAGTGAAGGAATAAGGTACAGGCTTTAAAGCTGTACTTCAGCCACCAATGCAGTCCTTGCCTTGTACATGACAAAGTCTGGTGCCTAACCATAAACATCACACTGATTCCAAAATCAAATTATACTTATTGAGACACAGCTATTACTTTTATGTATAAGGTATCACCAATTAAAAGGACACTAAAGAGTTACAGTTAGATAAGGCAAGTAATATATGATACTATGTCCATGCAAAGACATAAGAGGACAACAGCTATCCCAATTTGTATCTAATGTCTCACAAAATTACCATCTAACAGAAAAGTGGTGCATGATTAGCACAGCCAGGCTGCTTTTTGTCTTGGATTTGTTAGGACCACCTAAGAGAGATCAGAAGGCGTATGCAGTGAGATAAATCTTGGTGTGCTACAGCATCCAAGATACAATGTCAACAAGAATCAAACTTTTCTACTGTCTAAATCTCAGTTCAGACAGGTATTACAGAGCACATATTTGCAGAAGTGACAGTACTAATAATCACAGCTTACAGGTTGATAATAGAGCCCAACACACGCTTACTGTGTTCATCTTTAAACCCAAACAACTAGACAATGAAGTTGCCCGAGAGGACAGATGGGCTCTGCATGGTCTAACTGAAGTGAAGACACCAATGGCCAGCACCACCTCATCTCACACCCTGGCCATTGTATTATGCATCCAGAGGAGAAAAATATTGGTATGTAGAAGTTTCTCTGCTCACAAGAAATGGGAACCCCTTCGTCCCCACACGGTGTATAAGACAGTCCTGTTGAAAACACTCGATTCAGTTGTGCATAGCAGTGAGAGAGGAGCATCACAAACAGACACCACTGCAAAGGTGTGGAATCTGCATCTGCAAATACAGTGACTCCTTAGTCAAGCCTGGGTAGCAAAGAAATGTTTAAATTTTCATATGTTTAGAATACCTGCTGTAGCAATATATCTGAACAGCTCAGGCCATAGTGTGCCTCAGCCGAAAGGTCTGTAGAATTTCTTATTAGACCCTCTGGAATCCGTCAAAGCTGCTGAGACATGACCTGTTGTACAAGAAGAAAGAAGAGGCTAAGAAGCAGGTAAAATAGGACCATGAGAACTCAATAACAGAGGATGGTTGAACACTTGGACTGTAAGCAATCACAAAACCTGAGGACTGTGCGCTGAGCATGTGGACAAGATAGAGGCACCAATCAAGTGATGCATGACTGCCTGAACAGTAGTTTTAGAATCTATAAATAAGTGCATAATGTAAACAATAAATGGCTTCTGTGAAATCATTTTGGTTCCTTGTTCAGAGATGCCGAGTTCCTGCAACCTACCTACATGCATACAAAAAAATTTCCGTTCATTACCTTTAAACAAGCCAATATGAATTTGCTACAAAATCAGAAGACAGGGGAGTTTGAATTAGTTTTAAATATTAAGAATACTCTTTACATTCCTATAATATAGAAGAAGAAAGGTTTTCAGTTATCTTTTAGCTTGCAGGACATAGACTCAGTTTTTCCATTTATTACCTATTATTTGCACAACAGTGTAAAAAAGTTGGGAACAGAAGGAAAAGAAACAAAAGATTGAAGAGCCAGTGGTAGCAAGTGAAACTATAACCTTTTAATCACAAAAAATAAAATCAAAAGAATTGGGTGGATAACGAGATTTGGGGACTTTAATACATATTTATTTTGGTTCAGAAAATCAGTGTAAGTGAATCTTAACTACTTTAAATGGTGTGGCAATGGGAAACAGTAGCTTTTCTGCAATAAGGAGTTCTAGGCCCAAAGATTATATTTCAAGTGAGATTTTTCATTGTCTTTTTGCAGTGAGAGGAAGCCATGAGTACTGTTTCAGTGAAATGAGGATCCAAGTTAAAATTACAGAATGTGATTGATTTAGTATGTTTACCAAACACACTTCAAAAATGTTTCAAACCAAATAATTCTGTAAATAAATATAATCTCCAGCTATTTTCCCATGCTGTGTAGTTTATTTTTACATAAAATGTGTTTGTTGCCAAGTTGCAAGCAAGTAAATAAGCTACAAAGGTATTTGTTTTGTGCCAATGGATGGATGAATGTACTTCTTGAATCTCATTTCACTTGCAAAAATGGGGCAACAAACACAACTGTGATGTGCATTATGCTCAAATATAGTCCTGAAATTCCAGTACACTTAGCTAAGATATTTAATAGCATAAAAATCTCAAGTTCTCTATGTAGCAACATTAAGGTGATGCGTGAGTAGGAGGAACAAAAGAAAGTACACAACAAAAGGAAAAATGACACTGACCAGTCTAATAACTGGCACTCTAAGTGTCTTTTCTGGAAAATTTGTTTGTACAGCATTCCTGTCTCCCTTTATTTGGTTACCACAAATGTTCTCAAAGCTGCCTTTAATGGCACACTTGTTTGTTTGAACAATTCATGCCTCATCAGCACCCTTCTGCAGCTTTAACAGCTCTTAATTACAGCATTTCTCCATTCTGCAGGACCAGGGCTTACAGAGAATGGCAACCATGCAGCTGAAAGTGCTTTCCACAACAAGGTCCTTGAATTTGTGCTCATTAAACTCTGGCATTTGGCCACTCACTCACCTTTTTGACCATAATATTTTGTTTAGTAAGGTCATCAGAGGGAAATGACAGTAATAGTCTATAATAGTTTCTAATTGTCTGGCATGTATACAGCTTTCTCCTACTAGGAAAAAAGTGTCTGCCAGTTTCTGCATAGACACTTTACCTTAATCTGGTTTGACTTTTTGGCATACACAAGAAGCACTTGTAGCATCCTTAGCTTCACTGCTCATTTCAGAGCAACATAAAACCTTACTGCCTTGCAGTCTTCTTGCATCTGATGACGTGTTTAGTTCAACACTTGCAATTTTCAGTAATGTCCATGAATCAGGCTGGTGCTTCCCAAAGAAAACTTCTGTCGGCACCAAGACAGGGACTCTCATACATCAATGATACATACCACAACATATCAAGGAGAGACTGGACATGGACAGAACAACTTATCAAGACAGTATTCACTGTTTCCTGCTCCAAGCTCCTAAAACAGCTCCTGTAAGTGTGATTGCTCACAAATGCACATTTTCTAGGGCACCTATCAGAATCTCAGGTGACAATTCAAGGGTGCCTCTTAATTTAGCAGAGATCTATGTTCTATTAATGAATTTGTAAACATGTATAAGAAATTCATCTTTCTCTTCTGGGCAGCTGGAACCTAGCTGACATCTTTTTGTACTTCACCTATGATGTTGAAAACAATTAGGCTAACACACACCTCTTCCAGACTTTTTCTGCAGGTAGGATTGCTGTGAAAGTTTGGCATTTACAACGCTGCACTATATTCAGTCTCCATGTTCTTGGAAGGAGGTCTTCCCTGGTGGTGACAAGTGCCATATTTTCAGACATTCTGACTATCTACACTGCAAGAATAAGCTCACCTCAGTGATCACTTTTAGTATCAGCATTTTCAACAGCAAATTTATTCACTAGTTCAACTTAAAGATAAATTTATCTTCCAGATTGAAGCACTGTCTTCATCTACTCTGTCTTCATCTACACTGTTCATTGCTCCCATTTTACATTAGTTTGTAATGATATTTCTTATTCCAGCAAAATCTTACAGAAGTTATATAATCCTTTTACATTTTCTTGCTTATTTCATGAGACATTCTTCGTCTTCTTCACTGAATAGGTTGTCAAGTCTTGAAGCAGCCTGCTCAGGTAACTGGTTGAGACATCACCTTGGGACACAGGTGAAAGACCTGTAGACATGGTGCATTAGGAGCATGGCTGAGTGGTGGTCTTGGCAGCTCTAGGTTGAGGTTGGATCTGATGATCTGAACAGTCTTTTCCCACCTAAATGATTCTAATATTCTGTCAGTTTCAGTTGTCCTAGTGATTAACCTCCCCTTCCACACAAAAAGAGCAACTAACTCTTCATCTTTCATGAGCTTTAGGCATGAGAAACAAGTAAGCTTTAGACCCTCAGGTTTCAAACAACTCATGATCTATCTCCTGCCACAGAACTTTCCTCTGCTCCGGGAAACATCTGTATCTGCCAAAAAAGCGTCCCAAAAACATATCCCAGGCAACTTACATTTTAGAGGCCAAGGGAATGCCGAACTTGAGCTCTCATTTACTTATCTACCTGAAGAGAGCCTGCAAGAAAGATGGAGAAACTTTTTAAAAGAGCTTTTTACAATGTAGTGACAGGACAATGGGGAATGACTTCAAACTCAAAGAGAATAGGTTTAGATAAGACATTAGGAAAAAATTTTGACTGTCAGGGTTGTGAGGCACTGGAACAGATTGTCCAGGGAATTTGTAAATGCCACATCTCTGGAAGTGCTTAGATCCAGGTTGGATGGAGCTCTGAGCAGCCATTCCTAATGAAAGATAGCCATGCCCACAGCAAAGAGTTTGAGGCTAGATGATCTTTAAGGTTCTTTTCAGCACAGGCCATCCTATAATTCTATGATTCTAATACTCTTGGCTCTGGTTACAAGCTTCTTCCAGTCCCTAACTCAAAGACTCTGGATAAGCTGACAGAGTGTAAAGGACAGTATCAGAGAATACAGAGGACTGTATTCTCTGATACAAATGTTGGCAAAAATAGAGATAGATGTTATTCAGTTATCTCATTTTGGGATAATGCGTGAAACAGTCCTATAAACTAGAAATCTAACCTTGAAATCCTAAAATCATCCTCAAATAATCTTAACAGAAGTATGTAACATCTTAGAATTGTATAACAGTGTTAGTGAACATGAAATTCTGGGACTTTTTTCCCATTCTTGTCTGCAGGTTTCAGTTGTTTGAAAGAATCATTACTATGTTATAGTCTATGAGAACACACTCATTACTCATTATTTCTTTAGGAAGAACTGGAAAATTGCCTTAGATCATGGCAGTAGTTTTGATGAAAAGCTAGGACACTGAGCACATCTACAGAGAATCTACAGGTGTATTGATGGTATCTGTGGTCCGAACTCCTAGAACACTAGTGGTAATACTGTCAGTGTATCAACGACTGACCCAGACAATCACAGGGAATATTTTGCACAGAAAGCCCCATTTCCCTTGAATTGCACTCCAAGAGCAATGATTTTTAAATAATCTAAATATAGATTGTATATAGATTTTATATATATATATATAAATATACCAGTTATAACAATAGCAAGAGATGAACGCTCCAGGTTTAAAGTCCTGAAAAGAAACTCACCCTTCTTTTCCTTTTTTTTTTTTCTTTTTTTTTTTTTTTTCTTCTTAATTGTAATCCTCTTTATATTTAAAGACAGCAACACATGAAACAGTCAGCACTGGAGCATGAAACCTGAACTTCTGACATGGTCTTCAAAGACATCCTGTACAAATCAGACAGTTGGAGGCAAAGAAACATCTGTCCAGCCAATCAAAGGCAATCAAACTCCTTGCCCTCATACAAGCTCACTTTACAAAATGAGCCACTTTAGGTAACTGACAGTTGCAAATGAACTTCCATTAAATTAAATGAATTTTCAAGGAATGGCATACATAGGATTTCAACTTACTTTAGACTGCTAACACCATTTGAAAGATACGGTTTACTTGGAAGTCTCCTTAATGAAGGTTTCTCATCAAAGAGCCATCAGCAGCAAATATAGCATGGCAAGTCAGGTGAAAAGCTGCATATTTAAAAACCTCTAGTAGCAATCCCAAAACCTGTGTCTCTTGTCACATGACAGATGGAGCCTTGTCTAACTCTAAATCATGGTGTGTGGATGGAGACATCCAAGATCACCAAATTGCTTGACAAGGTCTTGACAATTCACACATTTACTGCAAAATCTTGTTGCCATTACTGTTAAGAGAGCATTTTTCCATTTATCTTTTCTCACATTCAGTAGCTGGTCACAGCAGTATTTGTTTTCCTGATGTGATCAGCTCAATGATGTCTAAAAATTTCTGCTCTTACAGCTGTCAATTTACAGCAAGCCTCGGCCTGCAATAAAACAACAGTTAACAAAGTGAAGGTCGTTATAGATGTCTGTAAGCACTGAGGAGGAGAGGAAATGAAACAGAAGATGCTATAAGTTCTGGACTTCCAGAGGGCATCCCTGAGACACTTTGTCTGGCCTTGTCCCTGCACAGAAACACCACATCTAGCTCTGCTGACTGGTTTATGGAGGATGGATGAAGGATGCATGAAGGATTTAGCACCACAAACTGTGCAGCACAGAAAGATTTAGCAACCTTCTCACACAAGGCAGAATCCTGTTCCTTTTATTCACCAGTGGGGAATTTTGCTTGCTTTTTTTCTCCTTTTTTTTTTTTCTTTTTTTTTTTTCTTTTCTTTTGTTTTGTTTTTTTTTTTAGTATATTCAGTATATTCTTATTGGTGTAAGGAATAAAAAATCCCATACTACTCATGCACCAGCTTGAAGGCAAATATAGCATCTTGAACATCCCTTTGATAAACTGAGTTGGTTGACTTCTACTTTACTACTGTAGCAGTTTTGTTGTTCAAAACAGACTGTTTTTAAGGTGACATGTAAAGCAGTACAAGCCAGGTACATAATACTCCCAGACAAGTAAAATCTACCTGAATAAGCATAACAGCTTCATTTTATTGTGGTGGATATTTAATTTGAGTTTGGTTTTTGGTGTTTGTTTTCATTTCTTGGGGTTTTTTGTTGTTATTAGTTTTCATTAATATACTGAACGTTAGAATACAGCTCAGAACCACGGGCTCAAAACAGGAGGATAAACCCTATTTAATTAGATAAATCTAAGTTTTTCTATTTTTAATTGCCTGAGGAGAATTATGTCCGAAAGTGAGGGCTACTTTTTAGTATGTTTATAAAGATTACATATTTGGACAATAAATTATCATATTAAATTTTCAAAACCATGCAGGAGAGTTTATTTAAAATCAGGAAACCGCATTTATTTAACACTGTTTATGATTCTATGTGCCTCTGAATACTGTGAGACTGAGTACTTACTACAGCAAAGTGTGATGTGACAGTGGAGTTAATGAGCAAGTGAAGGTTCTAGTAAAGTTCCAAGGTTGTGTTTCCCTGCTATTTTAACCTGGGTTTTGCTACCTTAAGTTTATTTTTCAAAGATGCACTGTACAATTTTCACTGAAAGGCAAAATAATTGATTGTAGCAAGCACTACATGATAAACCTGGCAATAAAACTGTTGCAGCTCCAGACAAGGACTGAATTACTTTGGTCTGGAAGCTACTTGGACCTGGCAGTGTCTGGAATGGTGGCACAAGCTCGGTCTCAGCATTCAAATTCTCTGATGCTTTGAGATGTTGCCAAACATTGGAGGAAGAATGGTAGCACAAATTGACATTTCTTACTGCTGAATTGTCCAAAAGTCAGTGAAACTGAACTCTGGGATAGAAAAATGGTAAGGAAACACTTCTCTGTTTCACAGCTCTTCTTCCTGAAAACCATGGGATTTCATGAAGCAGTGGCTAGATGTATTTCTGTTAAGATTACTTCTATAAAGCAGTGAGCCAGGAACCACAGAGATCACTACCAATTGCCCCCATGATTATTTCTTTCCTCCCCACTCCCACCTCCCCCAGTTTATTCACCTCTAGAAGGCAGAAACCCATGTAACATAAATCAAGAGAAGTAAATTTCACTCTGAGGAAATGCAAAGATTGGAAAGTGAAGTACCCAAATGACAACCTCCTATTTATTCTGTAATTATGCACAATTGCCTCCAAGACCCTATTCTGATGCTGTTGTTGTTGTTAACAATATGGATTAATCTGCCTTTCCTTCCCCAAACATTTAGGGTTGCTGGCCTGATAGCAGCCTTGGAAATTTTATTCCACTTTCCAAATGCAAATTGGCTAAAATGATAAGACCTTTTTTCAGTTCAAGGAGTTGCGAAAACCTTGTGAACCTAAATTCAAGCTAAAAATACTAACTTGACTCATTAAATTGCGTATCTTCATGCCTTGTGATTATCCTTTTTTTCTCCCCTCTGCCTCATATGACTCCCAAGTGTGTAACAAGCAGATGTCTTAATCCATGATTACACTTTAATTTGAAAGCCAGCTTAGCCATAGAAAGTGTCTCCTGGCTTTGGCTGGGACAGAAAATTTTCTTAGTGCCAGGTACAGTGCTGTGCTTTGGATTTGGTATGAGAATAATGCTGATTACTCGCTGACACCTTGTTTGTGAGTCAAGGACTGTTCAGTGTCTCATTCTTTTCCTGTGAGTGGATGCACAAGAAGCTGTGAGGGAGCACAGCCAGGACTGCTGACCTGAACTGGCCAAAAGGATATTCCACGCTACAGAACATCATGTCCAGTATATAAAGAGAGGACATTTGGCCAGGTGCTACCAATTGCTGCTTGGGGATGAGTTGGACATCAGGCAGCATGGAGTGAACAATTGCTTTGTGCAGCACTTGTGTTTCTTGAGTTTTATTCCTCTTGCACTCTCCTTCTTAATCTTGTTGTTAATATTATTATTGTTGTTATTATTATTACTATCATCATCAGAATCGCTATAGTATTAGTATTAGTATTAGTATTAGTATTAATAATGAGTAAATTAATTAGCTATTTTTTGTTTCAATTATTAAATGCTTCTTATCTCAACCCACAAGGTTTACCTTTTCTTTCCAATTCTCTTCCCTCTGGGAGATTGGTGGGGAGGGCAGTGAGCAGCTGCACGGTACCTAGTTGCCAGCTGGAGTTAAGCCACAACAGAAAAAACTGGAAGCTGGGCAAAGGGTGTCCTTCTGCTTCTTCAGAGAAAGAAGGGATGGGATTAATCCTTCACAGCTCCAGACTGAAAGGACTGGAGAAATGAGAGGCACTTCCCAGCTCCCAGGGAAGAGATAAAGGGATTAATGGTCCTAGAAAAAATTGCCTTCATTAAGCTCCAGGATTGGCCAAGATAAAAAAAATTCTAACTGGCTGAAACACACAGATGTGTTATGATTCAGTAACAGTCCACAGAAGGACACAATGCTTCTAAAATCTCTGATCATACCCCAAAAATCCTGCAGATGGATAAGGAAACCAGCCAGGGAAAGTCAGTTTCCTATAGCTCTCACTTCTATCTCTTTTGCTGAACTGAAATTAGAGGGAAATTGTATGAAGGTTTTACTAATCTTATATGTTGCCTATTTCAACTTGCAGATGTCCCTGAACACCAAAATGTCCTCAAGGTTGATGCAGTAACAACGGTTGTGTTTAGCTGGTGGGGCATCTTCACAGTTCTGCATTGACTCAGAGCGCTTAATGGAGATAACCAAGAGACAGAAGGAGAGAGATATCTATCCAAAAGGCTAAAATCTAATCACAGCTTACTTCTATCCTTGGTCCAACGATGTTCAGACTCTATATGTGTAATCCAGATGTCAGCTGAAGAGGATATCATGGGGTTGCTACCAGATTTACCCAGAGTTAAAATGGTAGACTTTTTGCAGTCAAGGCTTGTGCTTCACATTTGAGGGTACAGCATAATTTTTCCGAAGAGTTTCAAGAAGGAAACTAATAAAATAATCTATTATAACTTACTGGGGACAGAATAGTGTTCTGTGTATTTGGCATGGGTGTGGGGATCAAAATCATGCTCTGTGGTGGCTTTAAAGCACTAGCTAAAAATCACCAGAAAACTTACTCATCTCTTGCTGTGAGATATGGATTAGAAGAAGGGCAGAACAGGCTCAAAACTTAAAAGGAATAAAAAAAGTTTGTTAATAAAACTACAAGAATAAGATACCAGAATAAAACCTTCAGAAACCTTTCCTCCCCACCACCCAACCATTCCCTTCTCCAACTGACAACACAGAGACAAACCCTGGTGGTCAAAACAGTACTAATTATACAATAGTCTTTTCATCAGTCTTTGTAGAGCAAGGAGCTCCCTTTTGTCATTCCATGGAGAGTCCTCCACAAGAAAACAGTTTTCTCATGGTTTTTCATTCCCATGATAGCAGCCGCCTGGGAAAAAAAACCTCTCTGCCATCATGTCCTCCTCCCATTTTCACACCACTCTGAGGTGTGTTCATGGGCCATGAACTCAAGAGGTATTATTTTAAGGAAGAGTTATTCAAAGGCAAAGGTTCTCTTCATCTGTCTCCCTGATCATCCCTGGGAACAGAGGTTTTCTCTTTTTCTCCCTGGGGGCCAAGGGTCTTCATCAACTCTCACTTCTCTTTCTCTGTTCCAGCATCTCATGGGATCACAACTACTCCACCATCTGCTCAGCTTCATCAGTGGATACCTTTGCTCAGATCTACACTTTGAAACACTTCATTCCCTCCCAAATACTGTTTCATGAACTAAAGGAGTTTTTCAGAACATTACTGTCCATCTCCATGGCCTTACCAAAAGAATATTTCAGCTTATTAAAGCATCTCCTCATTCTCCTTGTGTCTGAGGCTTGATTCCTTCCTTCACTGACTTTGATGGTTTATGTTGCCTCTTTACATGTTGATCACTCTGGTTTTCCTCTCTCTGAAAAAAGGATTAAATCTGCAGGTCTCCTCTGGGTAGTGGAAGCATTAAAATATGGCTCAAACCACAACAGGCATTCATGGTGTTAGATTTCAGCTCAGCAGGCTGGAAAGGCAGTGGACTGTTTTCAGGACATGGAAGGCTTCCTGGGAGGCTGCAGCAGAGCCCAGCCCCAGCCCAGGAAGGGGAAAATCCCCACAGGCTCCATGCCCTGCCTGGGAGCCACGGCAGGCCCAGCCCAGCCCCTGCCTGGGCCGCATGGCCTGGGGGAGAACGGGAGCCAGCTAGACTTCTGTTACCTTTCCAAACCAGAAACAAAGAGAGCCAGAAGCTCCTGGGCTTAGGTTTAAAAGGTGGTGTTCACAGGGTTGATCTCACTTTTTAATGGTGAACAATACTGCCAGTTTTCAGAACACTAGACACTCCTGACAGTGCATTCCCATGCAGTGCTCCTCTTCTTCATTGCTCACAGGTCTTCCCTCAAGGAAATCCTTACCAGCAGTTAGTTTCTGAATTTACTATCTGAGACTGCGCAGTTGCTGAGCTTCCCTGATCTTCACATTCTTCCACTTTTTATTCTTTTAGATCCTTCATGTAGCGCATCATAACAGGAAAACAAAAAGGTAATTTTTGCATTTAGAAGTTGCAGTGGCTAATGCACCTGAAACAGGGAAGTTTCACTCTAATCCCTGTGTTGCTGTTGAAGCCATTCTTTAATTAAGAATCATGAATGGAAGATGTACACATTCAAATGTTAATAAAATACTGCTTCTCTCACAGTCATCGCTATTTAATAGAGGTCGTTTGATCTGTTTACAAAACAAATTATATTATTTTACACCCTTGGGTAGCATTTTAGTCATAGGAGGCAATTTTATTCTAATTTAATAGAGAAGAGGTATGCCTAACTTAAATACCCATGAAACCCACTCTTGAGCTTCAAGTAACTTGCATATTGTGAAGGGATGTAAACATGTCTGTGCTTGTTAAACTGCTAAAATTAACATATTCAAAATTTATTTACTGTATACAATTGTATCCACTCTCAAAGGATCCTTTAACAAATGCTCGATTTTAATGACTATTTTTAATATCTGTTTCAGAGGAAGGGAAATGTGTAGCATTCCTGATGCCCTCAAATCCAGCCACCCCTGTGAAAGTAACCACAACTCTCATTTATCACTAAAGAATCCTATACCAACTCATAGTATTTCTACCTTTAAATCCAGCTTCTGTACTCCATTATTATATAATTATCTATTGAATTCTACATTTATTCATTAATTTCCTTACCTCTATAACTTGTGTTTCATCCTTAATTGCTTGTTTGAAACCAGTAGTTTACAGAGCCACTTTGAGCTAATGGCCTGCTTATACTAAATGCTACATCTACTACAAGAGATGTCTGAAAGATGTCTGAAACTAAGAATTTATGGACCAGATCACAGGATTTTCTAAGGAGAGTCAAGGCATGTATATATAGAAGCTGCTATGATGGACAGGGTGATCAGAAACAGCATAGTCTTGTAGTTGTGAGTACATTTTGCTGTCTATATGTTCCTATTAACATCAGATAAGTAGCTTCTTTCATAACTGTGTTATTATATACCCAGTAGAACATGTAAAAGCGCTCCGCAAACTTCCTAATTCCCCTGGAAAGTCTGATCCATAAAGGCACCAAAAGTTACCCAGCACAGAATGTCAAAGCCAGTCAAACTGGCAGCACTAAAGCTCTCTATTTCCCTAGCCAAAACCCACTACTCAAGCTAAGAAATTCCCCCTGAGGAATATAGTTTGTCTACAAGGCAGGTGTTTTAAACACAACAAAACAACAATGGAGTAAGTTACTTAAGCAAGTATTCAGGCTCCTTCATGTTTGCCTTGAATATACTAACTCTATACACAGAAGCCGGTATTTCCAATCAGGTCTTATAATTAACTTATCTGGTAAAGTTTTATCATACTAGCAGATAGAGATCAAAACATTTACCATCATCTACCTTTAATAGCTTCTTTTGGAGACTGAAAATACAAGAGGTTAATACTAAGTAGATAAATTAATTTTAGAGAAGAAAATCTTTGCTTTGACTTCGTTTATATCACTATGTAGTCAAGAAAGACTTTTAACAGAGTGCTTGGAGTCAGCCTCCATAGACCAGCTGCCATTTCTACATGTGAGAAACATGATTGTCTTTGTCTTTTTGTAGGTTCTTCTTCATGCCTATAATGAAAGAATGAGTAATGCATTCTGGCCAGCTGCAGGCAGCTTGACATCCAGTTACCAGAGACACACATTAACTTTCCACTACCACACAGCATGGGCATTAGCAACACAATGACTTCAATTTTCTTCCATGCTAACTGTGAAAATTCGTACTTATAACACATCTTAAGCCAGGAACAAAACAGTAATGTAATAACAAGTAAGTGACTGCTTCTCTCTGCATGTGTGCACACTGATTTAAAAGAAAATATTTTTTACTGCTTCTACCAGGCCAAAAATTATGGCTTTGGTCATGATGTATTTCAAATTTTTACCTTCCTTGAAAAAACACATAATAGGCCAAAGATAATAAACTTGAACATGATGACATCATTAAAGGCAGGCCTATGCAGGACAAAAAAATTATGTAGATGTAAACTTGTGACGTTGAATGCAAGTGCCATACTTTATTCAGGCTTCTATCCCAAGTTCATCATCTTTACTAAGAAACTTTAAATTAGTATGGGTGTAAGGTAGAGCAAATGCAGCCAATTGTTTCAATTAATAGCATTCACGGTATGATATGGGATGCCCGCTATGTGAAATCACTTTTAGAGATCTGATTTATCCAATAGCTTTATATCTCTCCTGTGCAGTCAAACATAATACACAAATGTATGTATAAAGTCAATGCATTGTGGAAGAACTTTTCACTGACCATGTTTTGCAGTTCTCTTCAGTCAACCCTTAAATGTATCTTATTTGCTCTTATAGTATAACTTGAATATTTTTTTATTCACTAAAAATACCATATGCAGACTGATATCACAAAGAAGATCCACATTAGGCTTTTTAACAGCAAAATATTCTCTTGACCTTTCAAGGTCTCTCCCTAATAACTAAATAACATCTCAATGTTATCAAATAAAAATCACAATGCTATTAAATAAATGTATTTTTTAAACATACAAAATTAACTCATTGAAAGTGATAGAACTCTTGCTAATTATTCAAATGGGGAAAAAAAGAAATTCAACAAGATGCATCTTCCCTTTCACTGAGGTTAACAGACTGAATTCTCATAAAAAGAAAAGAAATCTTTCTAGTTAAGGCAGTTTATACCTGTGTTCTGTCAGAATTCTTTCCCTTCCAACTTCATTTAGACCATTAAGTGTTAGGTAACTAGTTGATAAATTTTGCTTTGGTTTGTTTGGGTTGTTTTGGTGTTTTTTTAATGGGGACCTAATAGACAATACTATTTTTAGGGACTTGAGGAACATTCTTCTAATCACTGTCTTGCCTTGGCTAGACTAAGGTCATAAAGTCCTGTAAATTTTCAATAGTTTAGCAGGAAGAAAATGACTTCTTGCTGATTTGACCAGGTGGAAGCAGAGTACTTTGTCATGACCTCCAGAGAGATCAAAGGCAAGAGCTCAATGCCACAAATCAAATGCAAGCTATGGTTTTCATATTCTTCCTGATTTGTGAATTCGCACTGCCCTTTTCAATCATCTTCACAAATCCATAAACAAAAATGTCTTCAGACTTCCTGTGGGGGGGGAAGGCAGCACAGACTAACCCATCCTGTCACCTCCTGGCTGTGCAGCTCCTTCCAGGTAGCTCTGACTCCTTCTGCACATGCAGCCGGGACCTCACCCATGTCCTGGCTTAGCAACACACGAGTACAACTCCACACACTATTCATGGAGCATCCCTTGAAAGCAACATTGATTTTGTCCTCCTGAGTCATCCAAAAGTCATTTTGCCATGACAAACAGCCAGCCAGCCAGCAAAAGACAGATGCTCCCTCACTACTCAGGGAGAATAAAAGCTGTTTTCAGTTTTCCTCATGCTGTAATGGCACCTGGAGTCCAAAAAGAAGCCGTGTTTGCACTGCTACTCTTGTCTCTTTTAAAAGCACTTCATCTGGGAGGAAAAGTGATCTCAAGAGAGCAAGGGCCACAATCCTGCTTTGGGACTGCAGCCAGCTGAGGTTTGCTCATATGGATAAGCACATGGGAATGTGCAATCCCACTGACTTTTGTGCATCTTCATAAAATAATAGAAAGTGTCTTTATTCTCTCTCTTTAAATCTCAATTTGTGCTAATTAATTTTTGTGAGCCATACAGTTTTTGAAAACACAAAAATTGGAACAAGGTTAAGCATTTTCTCTATTTGAGGTTCTGTGCTGATTAAAAACTCTTTCTGAAGAAAACGTAGACTCCATCGGACTTACGACTTTTGCTATGACTTCACAGCACACTTGAAATTTCCTGGTCTGCCAAGGTCTGTTTCTTGCACTCTGCTCTTTAGGGCTTCACAAAGTTGTCTCCAGTTCACCTAAACAAAAATTCCAGAATACTTTATAATGACAGCAACTTTTGGACACTGACAATACTCTTGATATCTCCTGTTCTGTTCTAGTGATAGGTATTTTAGTATTTCACAAACAGGATGTGATAAGAAGCACTTGTTTCTGCTCTACAAGCACCATAATTGCAAATATTTCTGTTTTAGAGATGATTTTTGATTACAGAGGACAAGATGTAAATATTGCCCATTTTTTCCCCCAATAGCTGCCAGAGATCTTTGATTACAGCTTTACACCACAAGTGTGGCCTCTTCCACATCCTACAGTACCAAGTAAGGCTGCAAAAAGATGATTGAAATAACTCACACAATGCAATATATGTGCAAAATATGCTTTCCCATATTTTCCTCAAGAACATGGTGCAAATAATCTCAAGAGCACCATGAGGACAAGAGCAATTACTTGAATGCCAGTAACTAAATGATAATATGACTAGATGTTAAACTGCAATTAGATCTACAATGGTCTTCCTCGTCTTACTAAAAAGAAAGTCCACAACACCTATCCTTGAATCCTTATGGTCCTTTAACCAATACTGAACAAAAATTTCCTCTCAGTACTCAATTCAAATAAAGAATAAATATATCCTATGTGAGAAAACTGTCTTCAACATCTAGTTATCTTTCCCAAGCTGGGTAAAGATAACTTCAAATTATTTTAAGGAATTAAACAAACTAGAATGATTTTACTTATTCTTCAGTAAAGTGCATCCACATGCACCTTCTTTTAAAGGGAATATTTTTATTTATCCCCTAGGTATGGGAAAAAGAGCATTAAATATCTTGATGTAGAAATAATTATAGTTATGGCTAACAATAGAAGTGTCTCTGCTGTTACAAAGCAATGTAATGGAACCCGTTGGCTTCATGATTTATGACTAAAAACCACTAAGCATTTCAAATGCATTTGGAAACAGAACAGGAATGGAGCTTTCAGAATCCTTGCATCTAATCCTACACCATTGTTAATGAAAAGTATTACTCACTTCCTGATCTGTGTTTCCAGTATAGCTTCTAATCAGTCCATGAATACGCATATAAACTTGTCCATCATCCATATGGAAATGGTTTCTGCAATAGCATCTTATAAAAAAAACCCAAAACTGATAGCCAACCAACCAACCATACATATTTAAAGCAGCAGCTGAAACTTTGTAAGCATTTAAGAAATTGCAGAAAAAGCACAAACATTGCCACTTTCCTGGAGATTAAAAGGAAAAATACCATGCACTGTTAGTTTGTCAGTGTACCTCATATACTTATGGGGAATATTTAGAGATTACATTGTAAGGATCAACAATCTTAAACCAAGAGAGTGAATGACATTTCTCTGTCAAGAAATTTTCATCTACAAACTTCTTCCCAGTTTACATTCTTGAAGTGGACAAATAACGAATTGGCCTGTAAAGCAGAACAACAGAAGATGGAAATGGTTTTAAATTGCCACATGCAGCATGATGTCTCTTCTTGCAGGATGCTCAAGCCATTCCCATGACTAAAGTACTGGAAGAAGAATATTTCCACATGTATTGTTTCCCCACATCACCTCAAACAATGGTTTTTACGTCAGCAGGAATTCACTGAAAATTGATCACAGATGTTGTTTTGATGTTGTGCTTAGGCTGATCAGTTACTTTTTATTTCTAAATATCATTAAGGGTCCAAACATTTTTTAAAATTTCTTTTTATGTATAGAGGACATAAATATAATTTCAGTGAATTTTTATATAAATTTTATGTAAAGGTTTTAAATTCTATAAACAATTTTATCTCATCTTTAAATTATTTCTACTAATATATAAATGGACAAGGAGTTTCTAACACTATAGCTTGCAAATATATTCCTTAAGGAACCTTTCAACTTATGTTCATACACTTAGCCCTTGTTGACAACAGGAAAAATCCCCACAATAACTCTGATAATCTCACTGTTTAATTTAAGGAAAAGAATGCATGCTCACAACACAGGAGCATGCATGCAAAAAAATCAGTGAGCTCCACTTCAGATAAAAATAACACCTTTCTGTAGTTCTGTGTATGAAGTTCTACTTTAACAAAAAGTGATCCAGAGAACCAAAAGTAATTTCACAAAGAGTTGAATAAAGTTATCTCTTGTCTTCTTCCCCTTCCCTATCTAAACATAAATATAATTTATCTTCTGTGTCACACATCCTTGTTGCTATACAAAGGAAATTAGCCTCCCTTGGAATTCCTATTTGATAGTTATCAGAAACCCAGCAGTTCAGACCAATGAGTGGATGACATCTGGAACCATATGGAGACGGACATGTGATGTAGAAAGACAAAAAGGATCAAGTTCCTTGATTAGGTTGCAAACTACTTATAACATTTCAAAAGGCATATTTCACTAATGTGTGAAATAAGTTGCGGTAATGGTTTAATTTAGAAAAGTCAGCAAATGTTCCTGGCCAGAAGCACTTTACATTTTTTTTCTCATCTGTGGGAATATTTGGGTGACTAAACTAAACTCCAAGAAGAGGTGTCTGAAGCCCCTGAACTGCTAGCAGTTGTCCATGGATGGAAGCAGTCCCCATAGAGCCCTCATGGTCCTAACCCACCCATCCCATCCCATCCCATCCCATCCCATCCCATCC
>NC_031799.1:49881201-49919267 GCF_001522545.3 Parus major | reverse complement strand
CCATCCCATCCCATCCCATCCCATCCCATCCCATCCCATCCCATCCCATCCCATCCCATCCCCTCAAAAATGTCTTCAGATACCGATTATGGTACATGATGATATTTTTTTTCCCTAGCTGACAGCTGAGAAAAGCACTATTCTGATAACACTGACATGTCTTCTTGGCTCCTATAAAACCTGACCAGGGAAGGAGCAGAAAACACGCTATCTCACCAGTTCTGAAGCAGAGTAATTCCTGAAAGAGAAGCCAACTATTCCCATCGTAGTTTTACAAGTTTTATTTACAAAGGACCACCAGAGAAACAGCAGAAAGCTGAACATATTTAAGACCCACAGACCATAAGCAGGGTTACAAGCTTCTAATTGGGTCATAGACTGTGCTTCTGGGGTTCAAGCACTTAAGGTGGAAAATACAATACCTAAACCAGTCAAACTGGGGGGTTTTGGTGTTGGTTTCTTTTTCTCTCTTTATCTGTTAAAGTCACTGTTTTTCAGAGGATTTCCTACATTACCATGAGCTTTCAGCAGAAGAAGAGCATAGGACTACAACCTTGGCTAAGACATTTTCATTCCTTTGCCACTCATTTTCAGTAGGTGAGCCTTTAACAAATGCTAGAAAATTTTTTTCTTTGGATGTACAAGGGAACACAAAGCCCCTGACAACAGAACTGGAAACACTCTAAATATTGAGGTAAGAAAACTGGAAGGCAGCAGATATCTCACAAATTTATAAGAGCCTTGTATCTGGAGGGCACCAGTCTTCAAAACATAGTTCATTTAAATAGATTCATATATTTCCAACATGAATCTATTTCCAAAAGCCTTAATGTATATTCAATTTCAAGCCACTTTATGGCTGAAACAAACCACAATTTCAAAAAAGCTGGTATTTTCTACAATATGATATTCACCTGCACTGTGTCTGGCTGAGCTGGAGTTCATTTTCCCCACAGCAGCCCTCACCTTGCTGCACTTTGCATCGATGGCTGGAAAGGTGCTGGTAACACACCAGTGTTGTGGCTATTGCTGAGCAGCGCTGGCACAGCATCAGCGCTGTCTCTCAAAGGTTTCACCCCCACCACTAGGATGGGGTGGGCAGAATTTGTGGAAGCAAAATAACCAGGACTGCTGACCCAAACTGAACAAATGGCTATTCCATATCATATGATTTCAGCTCAGATGTAAAAGCTGAGGATACAGAAGGCATTTGCTGTTTACAAAGCATGTCTTCCAGAGCAACCACTACTCATGCCAAAGCCTTATTTCCAAGGTGAAAGTGCCAGGTGGAATTGGCCAGATGTCGCTTGCTGATGGTAAGTAGGGAATAAAATATTTGGGAGTTCTGTTGTTCTGGGTGTTTTCTTTTCTTTTGCTTGCATGCAAGCAACTGTCCCCATTGTTTCAATAAATTCAATAAATCCAATAAATTCAACAAATTCAATAAATTCAATAAATTCAGTAAATTACCTTTATCTTGACCCACAAGGGTTTCACCCCTTAATTTTTCACCCCTTTTCCTGCTGAGAAGGGCAGTGATAGAATGGCCTTTGTGGTCAGCTGTTGCATCCAACCAAGATCAACCCACTACAGTCCTGCTGTAGTTGCTGCCCAACTTTGGGAATGAGGAATCTGAGATAAGGATAATAATTGAGAGGCCTAACTGGCAAAACAAGGACTGAAAAATGTTAGAGAGCGGAATGATCATGGGGAATTTCTGTTGTTTTAGTGGCATGAAGGAATAGGTGTTATGTTGATATTTTGATTTTGATGTGGGGATTTTTTTTGTTGTTGTTGATGAGAGTGAAGATTGTGTAAAGAATATGAATTTTTAACCACAATTTTTAAATATGTGATTCATGGCCACAAGGGATTGAATCTATTTGGTTTGTGTGACAAGGTTTTGGTCAAAAGGGATGGCTTCTGTGAGAAGCTACTAGAGGGTTTCCCTATGCCTGATGAGCACAATGCCAGATAACTCCAAGATGGAGTGCCACTGACCAAGTCTGAACCTATCCTTGATGGTGCTAGCATCATGACTATGGGGTAACATAGTTAAGATGAAAATAGGTTTTTGAATAGAAACAACTGCAGATGAAGAAGTGAGGTATGAGAATATGTGAAAGGAGCAACTCTGCAGACACCAAGGCCAGTGAAAGTGGAGAAAGCGCTCCAGGTGCTGAAGCAGAGATTTTGCTGGTGAGGCAGCTCTGCCCCTGCAGCCCATGGAGGTTCATGGTGGAGGACAAATCCATCTGCAGCCTGTGAAACATCACTGGAGCAGGTAGATATCCAAAGGGGTCTGTGGCTCTGTGAAAAACCTGTTCTAGACCAGGCTTCTGGCAGGACCCTGTAGCCCCATGGAGACAGGAGCCCACACTGGAGCAGTATGCTGGAAGGACTTCTGACCCCATGGGAGTCATGTGCTGGAGCAGCACATTCCTGAAGGACTGCAAACCATAACAGGAACTCACAGTGGAACAGTTCATGAGTAACTGCAGCCCTTGGGAAGGACTCACAACCTTCTGCAGTTGCAGAGTTCTGTCTTCTGTGGAAGGGACTCCACAATACAAAAGGGTAGTCCTCCCTTTGTGGAGGAAGAAACAGCAGAGAAAAAGTGTGATGAACTGACTGCAGTCCCCATTCCCCATCCTCCTGTGCTGTTGGGGGAAGAAGAAGGTAAAGAGTAGGGAATGAAGCTAAGCCTGGAAAAAAGGGGTGAAAGAAGGAAGGGGTGGGGGCAAGGTGTTTTTAAGATTTATTTGTCATTATCTCACTCTGGTGTGACTGTAATAAATTAATTTCCCCAAGCTGCTTCTGTTTTGCCTATGATGCTAATGAGTGAGCGACCAATTCCCATCTTCATCTCACCCCATGACTTTTCTGTTATATTTTCTCTCCCATGCTCAGCTGAGGAGGGAAGGGATAGAGCAGCTTTAGTATGCACCAGTTTCCAGCCAAGGTCAACCCACTGTGTCACCAAAAGGTCTTTTTTCTTTAAACAGTAAGTGAAAACTTACTTGCTTCTAGACCAATGTTGTATTTTAAAGCTGAATTGCTTTAAATGTATCTACATTTCTCTGTTATGGAATAATTATGTAATTTTAAGAGAAAGGTGCCAGACTTGCTCTTTTTCTAAAATGCCTAAAATAATTCCTTAAATAAAAACAAGCTTCTGCTTTTGCATTATTTTAAGTATATCTGCTTAAAATATTGAAATAAATAAACATTTAAGGTTTGAAAATATATTTCAGTAAATCTGATGTTTTGGACATTGACCTAGATAATCTAATCTGCATAGAGAACAATGGAAAATGCAGGAAGTTTGTACACATATTCCAAGTTATTCCTAGAGATCATAATAAAAATATTTGGAGAATCTACAACAGAATATATATAGGTACATAGGATTCACCTCAGCCTCATTTTCATATAGAAAAACCTCTTAGTGAATTTATGGACTTCAGTTTAAGGGAGTGCTTCAGACATAATTTTTTGGTCTTGCTTATATGTAACTTTTTTAAAGTGAAAATATTCCTTTTCTCACTTCTCCACCCTCAACCATACAGGTTAACTAATTATGTGAGAAGTAGGTGCTCTGAATGTAAATATTTTCTTAGACATCAACATGCAAAGGAAGCACTGCCATTTCAAGACAGCAGAAGAAAACTATATTGATAGACAATACCCTATTCCTGCATCGGATCAGGTATGATCTGATACCAAGAACATGTCTCACTATTTACTGCTAAAGTTTTGCACAATAAATTATTCAGTTTTTTCAAATTTTCAAGAAAATCCTTCCGTGTTACTGACTTAAAGATGTATTCAGTACAATTACAGAAATTATCTTCTAATGATCATGGAAAGATAAACTTCCAAAGGATTCACTGACAGTCTAGACACATTGAAAGACAAGAGATACAGTTTGTCCTTAAGAGTAGTATATGCTTCTGATCTGAGAAGTGCAAGAGCTACTCCAAATTTTCAGGCGTCAGTTTGTTACTTATGTTTAATATAGCAAGGTCCAAACATTCCACGGCATTAAACTTCACATGCACACCTATGCAGACACCAGCAAAGATATTTTGGCTGGCACACAACAGCATGTGTGTGACATACTGGCTGTATCATGAAACACTTTTTTTTCCTCCCTGCTCCAGGAGTGAATCTGAATAATTTACATACTTTGCACAGCTGGACAAGTGTGTGGAAAAAAGCACTATGTACAGCTTACGTGCATGCCAATCAGCCCACAGGCTGCTAGAGAAGTAAGCAGCTACAAGCCTCTAGGGTACTTGCTAAACAGAGATCATTACCTTATCAGATTGTGTCCTTCATCAGGACTTCTCCCAGTCTACAGTGCCAGCTGGAAAAATTGTAACAATTCTCACAGCAGTTACTGAATTATGTAAAAGACTGGAGTTTCCTTTTAAGAAACAAATGAGAAACCTCCTTCCTCAAACTAAGCCACTGATGAAGTGGGGCAGCTCTGCATGTGACACCCATATGGGTGATGTCACATGGGAGCCACTTCCTCCCAGCTTCCCTGCCCAATCAATCACCTCTGTGGCAGTCATAAAAAACAGAATTACCCCAATTCGTGTCCAGCTGGCAAGTCTGTGACAATATCCATACAGGCATGGATTTTTAAATTTTTATTTTAAATTTAACTTTTTATCTAAGTGCCAAAATACTCGTGTTGTTAGGCATTCTAATAATGCCTCTCACTAAAGGCTGCCCTGGGTAGCCCTCTCTGCATCTGCTGCATCACAGCAGAATAAAGCAGACCCAGGCCACAGATCTGTTCCTCAACATGACCACAGTTTGTTTTCCTTGTTCACACTGTGATTGCCTTCATCGGAGTAAAAGTTGTGGTGATGAAAAATGCTACTGAATCTCTCTATTAAACATAGGCTCTCATAGAAGCAGAGGCTATAGTGTCAGTCTAACAAAGGCTGACTGATGTATTAATGAGAGAGACTTAATAGCAAAATTAGATCTGCTGTTCAGCATGGGTTGGTGTCATCTCCCTGTTTCTATTAGACGTGCTCCGGTTGGCAACCAGAATGTCTGGCAGAAAACTGTCAAAGTTAAATGTAACGCTTCCCTCCACAACACAGCACCTCTGATTTAAAAAATGACTCATCCTCTGGCTGCCAATCAGCACATATTTTCAGCTGGTTGTGGACCCCCTGCAATGCATGTGGTTAAGAAAGCTTTCTGCATGAATGATCAACTCCGTGTCTGACTCAAAGTGCCACTAAAGCATCTGTTAACAATGAATTTGGCTGGTGTCCTCTTGTCATTTTTCTAAGACATCCATAAAGGAAATACAGATTCATTGGGCAAATGAAGTAGAGGTAAACTTGCAGTCACACCTTTCTGTTTTGCTGCAGTATCCCTTCTTGTCTCCAAAACCAACACAGATTCACTGGCCTACTCATAGTGGTATTCATAGTTCACACTTGAAACAGGGAGCAGACACAACACATTAAGTGTCAAGCTGTACTCCAAGAGACAGTCTTCTATACCACGGAGAATAATTAAGAACCTTAATTTTCTTATGGATCTCAGTATGGTGCACTTGTTCTGAAAATGTTCCCTGCCCCGACCTCAGGGCCAGTGTGTGGGTAGGGAGAGGAGACTGCAATAATACACATGGCAGTTGAGCATCTTGACACCTGATTGTAGGGGCTTTTTAGGTAATCGAAGGACAGAAGATTACATGAAATGTAAGCTCTGATACATTAACTCTCATGAGAGGAGAAAACAAAAAAAAAAGAATCACAGTTGGACATAAGTTATTAAAGTCAAGGTGACTTTTAATTACTCATTGAAGCATTCACAAAGCACCCACAGCCCCACTCCGTACAGAATTTTGCTTGAGCAAAATAGGGGAACAGGCATCCTAGAAGTCCAGGGATAGTTCCTGGAAAACCCTAATGGAGTATGAGATCACACCTTTAAGTGATAGCTCACTTGCCAGCAGAAAAGATGACTCAGAAAACAAATATTTCGTTTGGACCAATGTCTTGTCCTGCTATGCTCATTGAACAAAAAGATGAAAATTTTTTTGGATTTTAGTGTTCAAAAGTAGATTTTTCTGCAATCTTAAACAAGTCAGTTGCTAACCTGCTAGATACTAGCAAGTGTACTCAAAGAAAATATGTCCTGATTAACTAACTGTGCATGAAATAGGAAATGGAAGCCATACCCATGACTTTTCAGGAAAAAATTTTTGGGAATTTGGTTTCTGTGCTCACTAATTCCTATATACATTCTGATTAAGTGTTTTGGAATGTAAACTGCTGTGATCAGAAGAATACAAGCTCTAGAACCAGGATCCTTTTCAGTGTTACTGGTCATCTGTTTGCTAGATCAGTGTGTAGCTATAAGGAAAAAGCAGAAAAAGTTGAAATGCAATTAATTTTGAAGTAATTACCTGTAGTACCTTTTTCTTGTGCATCGTGAAATGCTTGTATGGACTCCAAACAAGTGACATTGTTTTCCTCATCTTGGTGAGAAAAAGTAATTCCTTCCAAAAACTGAAGCCTATATAGAATGCTCTATTTTACAGTACAATAAAGTTTGTTTCATTTTTTAAAGGTAACACAATGTACTCAAAAATTGCAATACCAATTTTAAGGATAATCTCTATTATTAATTTGAATCTAGTTTATCAGAAATTATTGATTTTGTGAACTGTATTTTCTGTATTTTTTCACTATTCTTCTGTTTCAAACAACAAGGGATATTTTCTATACATTGTCTGTACACACATACATTGTCTGTCTTTTATTTTGAAATAATTTTTAAGTATTATGTCAACAGAAATGCAAAGAAGACCTTAATTGGGAAAAAAACCCATTTCTTATAATACTTAAAATATTATGATTTAAAGAACTTACGTACTGAGAGAATTTAACAAAATTCAAAGAAAAGTATTTTAGAATTTCAAGCACTTTGACTAGGTTTCAGGATAGGAAAGATACACTATGTTACAGTACCTATAAAAGAAAATGAGACACAGAAGATCAGTATCTGCCCCTCCTCTTCCCCGCACAAGGAAGCTGGAACTGCAGCAAGGTCTACCCTCAGTTTCCTCTTCTCCAGGCTGGACAGACTAAGAGGCCTCAGCCATTCCCCGTACAGCTTCACCTCCAGAACCTTCACCATCTTTGGAGCTCCCCTTCAGATGCTCTCTAACATCTCAATGTCTTATTTTATGGCACTCAGACCCACCCCAGCACTCGAGGTGAGGCTGCCCCAGCTCAGAGCAGAGCAGGACAATCCCCTCCCTTGCCCGGCTGTGATGCTGGGCCTGATGCACCTCAGGACACAGGTGGCACTCCTGGCTGCCAGGGCACTGCTGGCACATGTTCAGATTGTCTTTGATCAGGACCCCCCAGGTCCCTTTTGTAACTTTTCAAAAAAATTATTTTTTGTTTCTTTTTTCTCTTTCTGATTCTGCTGAACTTCTTCTGTACTTTTTTCCCACTCCAGGACTTCTCAGTCTCCTCTGAGCTGAGCTCCTTTGGGATACTCCTTCATGGGGAGTTGTGCTTATCACAGTCCTCCAGGTCAGGACAAAAACTCCAAAGCTAAAGAAGTCATCATAGATGCACACATATGATATTTCCTCAAAGACAACTCAATATGAACTTCAAGCTAAAGCTTTTGTGTCATTTGAATGAATTACCTTCAAGGGAAACTCAGTTTCCTACTTGGTATCTTGTTGCAGTTAGCTGCTGCAAAGCACAGTTCCATGAACTGTAAGAAAGTTTGTCTGTTTTCTGAATACAGACTAAAACCAGAGGTGAGGACATCAGAACTCAGTTATAGCTTTCTATTAGCTCTCTTTTCCAGCCTACAGACAAGGAAATACCTACCAACTCATTTCAGGTGAGAAATAAGTGACATCTATCACTATCTTTAGGAAAAGTTTCATATGCAAATATCTTTCTGTGCACAAAAGGGAAAAAAGGAGATGTTGTGAAAAAGCTGTTCACACCCTTGGCAGGGTGGGCATTTATTTTTGTTATTTTAGTTTTTTTGTTTTGGGTTTTTTTTTAATCCAAACCATGCATTTTCTAAGTGATTAGATGATAAAACCTAAGAAATTCATATAGGTCAATCTGGTTGTTGAGGTTTTTTCATACACACAAATTGGACTGCGCAGTAAGATCCCATCTGCTCAATAATAACTAAGAGCATAAGTTTATCTAATGTCTTTTAGTAGAAAAATTGTTGAAAGTACTCTCTGAAGTAAAGTGCTCTGGAGACTCAGTGGTTTCCAAACAGAACCTTAGTGCACACAAAGCCTTGATGATCTCCACTGGAACTCAGTTTGTCGAACAGCTGCAAGTGACTGTGCTCTAGCCAATTACTACCACCAAAAAAAAAAGGATAAACAGTCACTACAGGAAGAAGGCTCTATGCCAGAGAAATATTAATACATTTTTAGGTAGCTGGTCTATGCTCTTAATCTTGGTTTAAGTTTTCTCAAAGATAAAATTTTTCTTCAAGCTGCTGTTCCTCTACCTGTTTCAGTCAAAGTTCATTACAGAGAAGAGCTTTATATTTTTCTTGTTTCAGAGACTCTGGCTTATCTAAGAGTATATACCCCTGTATACTTGTCATGGAAATATTTTACAGCATACCATAAGTATGGTTAAAATTTATATTAACTTGTACCCTACTGAGCTGCTATCATAAATATAACTTCTTAGGAATTGCTATTCAGGGAGCTTATGAGCACATTTTCCATAACATCATGGCGCGCCTTATTGCGGATGAATGCAGATGCTTTAGTGACTCTTTGGCTCTCATCTGCTCTTTAGCAGCCATTGATTAGGCATACAAATCATTGGCACCTCACAGCACACAAACTGATTCAGCAATCTGAAGGCACCATCAAAGATGCTCCCTGTTTCAGCAGCACAGCCCGTGAAGAATCACATATAACTGACATGTGTCAGGACTCTGAGACATTGGCACCTGGAGGCAGCCAGCCAACTACTTTCTTATCCATCCAGCAGTCCACTCATCAAATCCATCCCTCTCCAGTTTAGAGAGAAGGCTGCTGAGTATTTACCAGATTACTGCTTGAGCTAAAATTGACCCAAATACTCATCTCTTAATTATAGAATCATTGAATGGTTTGAGTTGTAAGATCATCTAGCTCCAGCCCCTCTGCCATGGGCAGGGAGCCTTCAACTAGACCTGGTTGCTCAGAACCCTGTCCAGCCTGGCCGTGAAGACATCCAGGAGCCCACAGCCTCTCTGGGCAACCTGTTCCAGTGCCTCACAGTAGTGTTTTGAGATGAATCAATGATAACATGATGCACCCAGCCACCATCATGGTAATCATAGAAAGCATACTATAAAGAATGGTTATAATAATATCCCCACATGATTAATACACACAAAGGACAGGGAAAATCAGCTCTTCTGCTGGAGAGGAGTGATTACAAGCATCAGCATTTCAGGAGCTCATTCTTGTTCTGCACTTATATGGGGGCTTAATAAACTGGAGCCTTTTTTTTGAGTTTGTGACCCCATCCATGAGATGCCACTGAGTTCAATGATGTGGCATTAGCTGACCTAACGTGACTGATGAGTGCCACACTTTGAAGCCAGGAAGTCACTCTGGTCTTGATCAGGAAAAGGAGACACATGGCTTTTTAAGAACAAAGCTCCCAAAAAAAAATTGGTTTCATGAATCATTTCTAGTAACATGTAGGCCTCCAGTTGCTTTTATGAATTTACTTGTTTTGTGCAATAGGCCCATTTTTTAGTGATTATCGAACAAATCTTTTTGAATTGTATACACCTGGATAAAGATTTCATTTTCTTAACCTCTTTATCTCTTCTCCTTCTTGTTGGTTGTACATTGAATTATTTGCTTCAGTGTTCCCAAACTACAGAATTAAGCATCAGACTCTAACTGATTGTCTCAGATCATTACCCTGCTCATCATATAACACATCTTGGTAAGCACAAAAATACTGTTTCCACATCATAGAGGAGGAAGACTCATTTTGTCAGTGATCTTGTAAGCCCAACAAAACTGTATATAGATTCACCTTCTAATGCTACAGAATAAATCAGTGTGAAGTCTGGTTTTCCTCTCCACAGGGACATTGTGGAGTAAAAAACCTATTAGTAGTAGAATTTACATAACAGAGACTAAAAAAAAAAAAAAAAAAAAAAAAAAAAAAAAAAAAAAAGGGGAAAAAAGGTACTTTGTTTTTGAACAGTTTATTTTCCTGCAGTAGACAGGGTCAAAGAGTTTTTTCTTTGACTGTGACAGGAAATAGGAAATCTTACCACTATCAAACAGAACAATTGATAACTATTCCTACTGAAGGGAAATGAATTAAGTATACTTAATGCTAAACAAATGCATCTCCCCTTGATTCAGAGTCTTGGGAGAGAAAGCATTATCATAGATAGAAGCCTTTAAAGACTAGTTCAACCTTAATGATCTTTCCATACACTTTTTTCTTTTTTTTTTCCCAAAAATCAGCTTTTTTGTTTCAAAATGTCTTCTGTGTTTCATTAACCTTTGAGAAAAATGTTAAACATGAAAAGATGAGATAACCATAGAGGTTAGTATCTTCATTAATCATAAATTTGACCTTAACTGTTTGAAGTGGACAGTAAATAAATGGGTACAGAAAGAAAGGTTAAGAAACAGCAAAAAATGACCATTATTCGAATATTATCCAGTTACAGAAAAATAATGCAATTCTACCTCAGTGCCATTTTGAAGTCAACAATATCACACAATTTTCTATTTTTTACAGTGAATTTCTGAAATTTCACAGGGCAAAGGCTCCTAAAAGCCAACCAAACAAAAAGAGTAAGTCATATCTTATCCCAGTAAGTCATATCAACATTTGCCATCTATTTAAACATCTGTTTGCCAAAACACCTTTAACAGATGTCTGACAAAGGAGTTATCCATAAATATTTAAGGCTAGCCCTGCCTTATTGCCAAGGTCAGCCCCTGCTAGCAAGCTATCACAAGTACAGCAGCTCTGTGGCTAGAGGGAAGCTCTACCAGGGTTTCCAATCTCCTCCAGCAGTAGTTTGACCCCATATATGCAGTCAGTCCTTTTGCTGAAGAGACCAAGCAAACTCTGCATCATTAGACGGAGACGGCCCCACACTACCTCTGGAGTTGCATTTTGTCTTGCCTTCACTTTGTCTTTGATGAAAGGTGGGGACAAGGGGTGAATGGTTCCTTGTCAGTCCTGACACAGGAGATTCATCACAAGTCCTGTCACATGCAAAGACCAAGAGCCCTGTTTCACCCTTTCCATGTAGCTACTCCTGTGTCTTTAGCACTGTACAACAGTTTATGATTTCCTGATGTGTGCTTTTAGGGATCTGCTACAGCTGTGAAGAAATTGAATGTTTGGAACCTATTCCTGTTAAAAATTCACTATGTTATTTAGAAGAACACACGTGCCAGAAATACACTATGGAGGAAGAGTGGCATGAAAAATGCCATGCTTACATGGGAATATAAGTGCTGTTCACACATAACATGACAGATTTTCCTACCTCATGAGGGATCTTTACCTCTGTAAGACTAGCATGCAGAAATATCAGTATCAGAGTTTAAAGAGGAAGTGGAGAGGCTGAGGACCATCAAGGGTTGTGTGAAATAGACTGATGGAGACACACCATTTAATCCCTAAGTGAAATGCAGCAGATGGAGGCTAGGAAAGAGTCAAAGCAGCCCCAACCCTCTTGCCATCAGGCAAAAGGAGGGCACCTTAAGATGAAGGGAATTGAAACAGAACCCTAGTTGGGGTGGCAGAAGAATCCCCTCCCTGCCTCCCTGGCCTTCTCAGGTGCCATTATGGAATCAATATGATGCTCTGCAACTCCAGGGTCCAGGAAATGATAGTGGAGAAGAAGGCCTATCTGGGGGTTGCCCAGAGCAAGTCAGTCACTGGACACATCCCAGCTACAGGTATTAAGAAGGAAAGTGAAATTGTAGTAGGTGACTGCATTCCAAAGGGAACTGAGGGCACTGTATGCTGACTGGACCCATCCCACCCGGGGAGGCTGCTGCCTTCCTAGGGCCTGGGTAAGTGGGGGGACTCTGAAACCCTCCCTCATTAGGGAGGTGATGATGAGGTTGGGTAAGGAGCAGGGGAAAGAGCACCAAGGCAGAAATCCCAGGGGGAGTCTGTTACAGACCACCCAGACAGGATAAAGGGGCAGATGAAGTATGCTGTAAAAAGGTGGCTGGTGTTTCATGATCACCAGCGTTTGTTCTTGTGGGAGAATTTAACCTGTGGGACGTCTGCTGGAAACTCAACACAGTGGAGAGGAGGCAGTCTAGGAGGTTCCTGGAGTGTGTGGAACATAACCTGACACAGCTGGAGGTGAACCTAGAAAGGACAGTGACCCATTAGACCTGCCAAAGAAGGTCTGGTGGGATATGTGACAGTCAGGGGATGTCTTGGGCACACTGACCATGACATGATACAGCTTTTAATTCTTTGTGAAGTAAGGAAGCCGGGTCAACACCACCACCACCTTGGACTTCCAGAGGTGAACTTTGACCTGTTCAGGACACTGGTTCAGACAGCTCCTTGGGAAACAGTCCTCAAAAACTAAGGGGCCCAGGAAGGATGGACATACTCTAAGGAGGAAGTTTTGAAGGTGCAGATGTGGGCCATCCTTAACTTCCTAAAGACAAGCCAGAGTTGAATAATAAGTCTGGCTGAACAAAGAGCCTTCACTGGAACTTAGGAGGAAAAGGAGAGTTTATGAACTTCAGAAGAAGGGACAGGCAGCTCAGGAAGAATACAAAGATATTATTAGGTCATGTAGAGAGAAAATTAGAAAGGGAAAAGCTCAGCTAGTACTCAATCTGGCAACTGCTGTGAAAGATATTAAAACACATTTTTATAGATACATTAAAAACTAAAGGACCAAAAATCTCCATCCTTTATTGGACACACAGCAGAATATTGTCATTAAGGATAATGAGGTTCTTAATTCCTTCTTTATCTCAGTCTTTAACAGTACAAACACTTATCCTCAGGTCAACCAGACCTAGAGTTGGTGGACAGGGATGGGGATCATAATCGACTCCCTGAAATCCAGGAGGAAGTAATTAGTGACCTGACTTAGACAAACAAGTCTGTAGGACTGGATGGCATCTACCTGAGGATACTGAGGGAGTTGGTGGAAGAGCTTCCAAAGCCACTCCCTTTCATTTATCCTCAGTTGTGGCTAACTATTACCAGGACTGGAGGTTGACCAGTGTGAAACCCATCCTCAAGAAGAGCTGAAAGGAGGATACAGGGAACTACAGGCCTTTCAGCCTGACTTCTGTGAATAGAAAGATTGTGGAAAAAATCATCTTAAGAGTCATCATTCGTCACATGCAGAAGAACCAAGGGATCAGGCCCAGACAACATGGGTTCAGCAAAGACAGATCCTGCTTGACCAATGTGACTTCCTGTGGTCAGGCCAGGTGACCTGCTTGGTGGATAAGAGAAAGTCTGTGCATGGTGTCTACCTGGACTTCCGTAAAACCTTTGATACGGTTTCCCATAACATTCTCTATGGCTTGGACAGGGGCATTCTTTGCTGGGTAAAGAACTGGTTGGATGACTGGGAAAGAAAGTGGTGGTGATTGGTGCTGCACCCAGTAGGTGGCCAGTCACTAGAGATGTTCCCCAGGGATCAGTGCTGGGGGCAGTCCTGTTTAACATCTTCATTGATGATCTGGACATAGTAATTGAGTGTGCCTGCAATCAGTTTGAAGATTACAGTAACTTGGGCAGGAATGTTGATCTGCTGAATGGTAGGAAGGCACTGCAGAGGGATTTAGGTTAACAATAATGGCCAGGAGTTTGAGGTTCAATAAGGCAAAGTCCTTCTTGCACTTAGTTCATGACCACTCATTGCAAAGCTACAGACTGGGGAAGAGTGTGCTGGAAAGCTTCCCAGCTAAAAAGGGCATGGGGGTGCTGGTCAATAGTGGCTGAACATCAGGCAGCTGTGTGCCCAAGTGGGCAAGAAGGCCAACAGCATCCTGGCCTGTATCAGCAACAGTGTGGCCAGCAGGGCAATGACTGTCCCTGTGTACTGGGCATTGGTGAGGCCACAGCTCAAGTGCTGCATTCAGTTCTGGACCCCTCACTAAAAGAGGACAATGAGGTGCTGAAGCATGTTCAGAGCAGGGCAAAGGATCTGGGGAAGGGTCTGGAGCACAAGTTTTATGTGAAGTGGCTGAGGGAACTGTATTTTTTTAGTCTGGAGACTGAGGGGTTGTAGCCATATGGGGGTTGGTCTCTTCTAGGCACTCAGTGACAGGAGAAAAAAAAAGCCAAGATGATTAGGTGAGATTCAGGTTGGATATCAGCAAGAACTTCCACATTGAAAGGATTGTGAAGCACTGGAATGGTTTTTGCAGTGAGGTGGTGGAGTCACCATCTCTGGACTAGTTCAAGAATTATTGGACATGGCACTCAGTCCCACAGTCTAGTTTGACATGGAGAGCAGTCAAAAGTTAGACTTGATGATCTTGGAGGTCTTAATGATCCTATGACTGTATGTTTCATATTTAAAACCAGTTGTATTTTTAGTGCTACATTCCAGCCAAATCCTCATTTTAATTCTGCAGTAGTGAAAGGATTATGCTTAAGTGCACACACAGAATAGAAGAGATTGCATTGAAGTTGTGAACAGTGCAATCTCTTCTGTAAAGACTTCTCTGGCAGGGAATCCAGATGAGCTTTCAATTGTTTAAGTGTCTTTCCATCCTCCTCAGTCAATGGATTTCTTTCTTTGTGTCTTGTCCTTACCAGCACCTTAAACAGATGCATCTTGTCAACTGCATCCATACATCTTGCAGCAATAGAAAAAGCATGTGCAGTCTTGTGATGGATTGGCATTTAGGAAAAAAAAAGTGAGGAACACCTACGGAAGTGAGAGCTCTGAGAGAGGCTGCTGGGAGTTTCTTCTCTGCCTGAGACCTGGCCAACAGCTGGCCAGTTCTCAGAACTGACAGCATTTTAGACCACTGAAAAGTAAGATTACCTTTGTGAATACCACCTTTTAAACCTAAGCCCAGGAGCTTCTGGCTCTCTTTGTTCCTGGCTTTGAAAGGTATCGAAGCTCTGGTGTGGCTGGCCCCGCTGCCCTGCGGCCTGGGGATGGGGGCCGGGCCAGACTCTAGCAGCTTCCAGGTGGGGAATGGAGACTGCAGGATCTTCCCCAGGCCCCAGGCTGGGCCCGGCTCTGCTGTGGCCCCTCCTGAGAAACCCTCCAGGTCCCATCCCAGCGGGGTGGCCAAAACCCTTCCCAGGGGGGCCCCAGCCCTAGGCTGGGACTGGGCCAGGGCTGCTGACATCCCTCCCATGGCCCGCACAGACGGCTCTAAGCCAGACCTGCCTGCTCCTTCCCTGAGGCTGCTGGGCTGAGAGAGACACCTGAAAATCCAACACCATGAATACCTGCCCTGGCTCCAGCCAGATTTCAACCCTTTCACTACCCAGATGAGACCTGCAGATTTAATCCTTTTTCCAGAGAGAGGAAAGCAAGAGTGATCAACATGTAAAGAGACAACATAAACCATCAAAGTTAGTAAAAGGAAGTTAAGCCTCAGGAGGAGAATGAGGAGATGCGTTAATAAACTGAAATATTCTTTTGGTAAGGCCATGGAGATGGACAGTAATGTTCTGAAAAACTCCTTTAGTTCATGAAACAGTATTTGGGAGGGAATGAAGTGTTTCAAAGTGTAGATCTGAGAAAAGGTATCCACTGATGAAGCTGAGCAGATGGTGGAGTAGTTGTGGTCCCATGAGATGCTGGAACAGAGAAAGAGAAGTGAGTTGATGAAGACCCTTGGCCCCCAGGGAGAAAAAGAGAAAACCTCTGTTCCCAGAGATGATCACCGAGACAGATGAAGAGAACCTTTGCCTTTGAATAACTCTTCCTTAAAATAATACCTCTTGAGTTCATGGCCCATGAACACACCTCAGAGTGGTGTGAAAATGGGAGGAGGACATGATGGCAGAGAGGTTTTTTTTCCCAGGCGGCTGCTATCATGGGAATGAAAAACCATGAGAAAACTGTTTTCTTGTGGAGGACTCTCCATGGAATGACAAAAGGGAGCTCCTTGCTCTACAAAGACTGATGAAAAGACTATTGTATAGTTTGTACTGTTTTAACCACCAGGTTTTGTCTCTGTGTTGTCAGTTGGAGAAGGCAGTGGTTGGGTGGTGGGGAGGAAAGGTTTCTGGAGGTTTTATTCTGGTATCTTATTCTTGTAGTTTTATTAACAAACTTTTTTTATTCCTTTTAAGTTTTGAGCCTGTTTTGTCTTTCTTCTAATCCATATCTCACAGCAAGTGATGATTAAGTTTTCTGGTGATTTTTAGCTAGTGCTAAAACCACCACAATTACTGAAGGAACTTTCATGTTTAGGAACTATCTACAAAGAAAGTTTTGTCAAGTAGCAGCAAACATGGTCTCATAATGCCCTGACAAGACTCCCTAAAAATCATACACCACATACACCCTGAATTAGACATTGTAAGGCTTGTTTATAGTTTAAAGTTTATAAAAGCAAAAGATTAAGAACAAGACCATGTTATATGATCACAGCTTTAGCATGCTGAAGTTAAAGCACAAACATTCCCAGCTGGCATATTTAATGAAATTTATCTTCATCAATGCAAGAAACTATCTGCTAGTTTTGAGAGAAGAGGTGAAAGAAAAACTTTGCAGCAGCATCTTCAGGAATTTTCAAAGTTTTGTTTTTTTCACTTTCCAAGAAAGCTGAGTTTCCCTTTAAGTGCCTGGCATGGACAACTTCCTTCATGATACTACAGAAATCCTCATCTAGAGCCATTGCCAAGGTAAAACATCTGTATGGAACTGAGTATAAACTAAGGTATTTTGATACATTTAATAATTACTTCAAATTCCATCATGAGGGAAGACATTTGATCATCAATTTCTTGTAACATTTCACTTCCTTTTCTAGATAACAGCTACAGAATTTTATTTTGAATAGAAGATCAGAGCAGAGGCTCTCACAAGTATTCTCAAAATTTACCAAGAAGTAAATTCTCCAGAAATTTACAAATTTCACTGTGGCAATTCAGCCAATCAGCCTTAACTTTTAATTTGTTTTATTAAAATTTTATTTGAAGTTCACTTCTAAATTTTTACTTGTTTATTTATTTATTTATTTTTGCTTTCCATGTTTGTGCAAGTTACAAAGCAGCACATTATAAGCTAACAAATCTGCTGAAATTTGGTATCACAGTTAGGAAGATCTTTTTCAGGTTTCTGCTGCCTTTATTTATAGTGGTTTCATATATTTTTAGTTTTGTTTCTGCTTTTCTGAATAAGCTATCATGGTAGCAGGAAATTAAATACCTGTTTTCCTTGAGTAAGTCATAACAAGCCCAAGGACCAAAGAGGGTAGTCTTTGAAACAAGAAGTCT
Organism: Parus major; assembly: GCF_001522545.3. Lineage (NCBI taxonomy): Eukaryota > Metazoa > Chordata > Aves > Passeriformes > Paridae > Parus > Parus major. Next base: position 49,901,772 of record NC_031799.1, on the reverse strand, counting down.
TCATAAACTTCAGACAAAACCTGAATTTTCAACAACTTTTACAGCTCTTTTGGTCCAGACTCAACACTTACGGGATTTCCTCCTCTCTTTCCCCTGGCTGTTCTGAGGGATGGCCACATAAGAATGTTTTCAGTACAGAAGGTAACCAGTGTCATTCTGGAATGAGCACAGTTCAAAGCAAGTTGTTAATCAGCTGTGGAGCATTTTGTTAACTCCTGGACAGGCAAACTAATGGGTCTAATTGAAGGCTAATTCTACCTTTCTGGTCTCCCCTGAAGTCTGTAAAACACAGAGATGCCTGTGGTCCTTTTCCTATGTTGCATGCACAGATCTATTTTCATTGCTTAGATGTGCAATGCACTAGGGCTGGTTAACGCCAGACCAGAGCAGTGGGATGTGGGACAATCAAGTGTGACTGTTGAGTGTAAGCATGACAAATGGGAATCTGAGGAATTTCGCATTTATATTAAAAAATCAGAATTATAACATATCTGAGTTAGTGGTAAAAAAACAGGATAATGTATGTATGGACAATGAGTATGCAACACAACACTTCAAAAAAAGAGTAATTCAACCAGAAAGTCTCTGGAGCCTTAACTCCTCAGAAAACACAAACAGTTGAACAGGGAAGGAAAAGAGCTTGAAGTGAAGGTTACAACTGAACTGTTTTGGATCCATCAGATACAGTGCCAATACTAATCAAGGACAGAAAAAATAAAATTGCCACTCTAGCTTGTATTTTGAATGATGGCACAAAGCACTGACAAGAAGTAGGAAACAAGTGCTTCACTTTGACCTATCTTCACTTTGACCTATCTTCACCTTCCTCTTGATATTGCAGGTTGTTACAGAGTACCTAGTATTTCTAAAAGCTAATACCTAACTTTTGAGACAGGTGGATATCATAAAGTGGTGGATCATCTTCCAGGGATATTTAATGTTAGAAAATATTGTCTTTCATAAGTGCAGGAAAATAGCACTCTTTTATCAGGGCTTTTAATACAAAAAGCTTTTAACAGCTGTAGAAGCTGTTAACATTCAAGTAAACACTTGAAACTAAGAACATCCTTGCACTCAAAGAAACAGAAATGACAGTGTTGTACTAATGAAGTGTCCTACTGCATATAAGGGAATAATTTAGTAAGAATTGCTTCAAAAAAAAGTTTAGCTCTTATGTTTTTTATAAAGTATGCAGTGTTTATAATCAATACTCTGCCAGTACTTGTAATGACTTCACTTACAGTATTACAAGGTCACTAAAAACCTCATATTGATCTAAACTCACTTATGCACAGGAATCACATGATACAATACATAAAATAAATTTCACTAACTCTCTATAGTTACGTTTTTTTAGAGTGACCTCATAAATATTAAAATATGTTTTCCTTGTTCCCGTTTATGTCTCAGAACAGAAAGTTGGTTGAAAAAAGAGAGGAATTACAAGATGAGACAGTAATTCATCTAACTTCATTGCATGAAGTTGGAAAACCTCTTAATCCATTGAAGTTGCCCATATTGTTTTGAAAATACCTGAAAGTTTGCATTGTTTCCTCAATTTCTGACATAGTTACTGAAACCATGGGCAACATTTCTAGCTTTTCAGATTAGAACTGCTCTTCACACCAACAGCAGCCTTTCCAGGACTATCACAGTGAGCTATCTCAAACACCCAATCCTGCAGCTTTAAGCTGTTTGGCCCAGATCACCATTGATATGCTAGCACATCTGCTGGCCCAATCCATCAGCCATCACAGCAGTAGTTCAGTAGAACGTGCCTCTACAGTGATGCTTAATTAGGAAAGTGTTGGTATGAAAAAAGCTGCACTTGATTATGAGACACACTGAAATGCTGAGGTATAAATGCCACAACTGGGTAAACAAAGCCCAATATTAAAACATGTGTGCAAGCACAACTGGATCAACAGTTCTGCTGTGATTGAAACTGTGCAGTCCCAGGTATTATTTTGATGATGATGGAGCATCTCTCAAATTGTATTAATTTCTCAAACTGCTATAGATAAAAAACCAGAGATACTATCTCTAGTCATAAAATACATCTATAATTATTTTGATAGAAAGTCCTAATTAGTTGCTGCTTTTTAAGGATTAACTGAAGTCACAGTTTCTATACATTTAGTTATCTTCATGTAGTAACAATACAAAGAGTTTTAACATGACTCAGGCCTTCTCAGCAGTACTGGTAAGAGTATCCCAGACTTCTTAGCACTTGATGACCTCTGGGTATTAGAGAAGACAAAAAATGCACACTACATACAGTCCTAGTGGACAACCAGCCTCTTTAAAAATACGTATTTTTCTTTCATACAGGGAAAACACTCTCTTGCCAAAGGAAAGCTTTCCTAGATGGAGGTAGGAAGGTCACCTGTCACAACCAATCTTGCTGCATCTATCCTTTGCAGAAGAGGCCACACAAACCTTGAGCATGCTTTGCAGTAACAAAGCCCTCCCACAAGTGCCCCAGCTAACACTCCAGCTCCCTCACAGGTATTTACAGATGTTCCTGGAACTCTATTTACATACAAGAGGAACTAATCCTCCACAAATGGCATGAGACAGCTTCAGAATTTTTCCTTTAGCTTTATAAAACTTTACTGTAGTAAGAAGAGTAAAATCTATGTGTAAGATGCTCAGCTACGTATAATCAAATTTGTATTTTTCAGCAGTGACAGTTCCTCTATGCAACTGTTATTTATAACTGCTGATTTTTACTGTCGCTTCTTGACTGCTGCCTTCTTTGGAGCTAAAGAGGTTTCAATTTTAAACTGAGGACATTTACATAAACATATTTGGTCCTCATTTTCATATAGCAAAATATTTCAACTATGGCTAGTTATGTTTAACTCATCTGAGTTGAGAACTAAAAGTTCTCCTTCTGTGAAAGCTGAACATATGCATGTCCCTGCTGGAAAACGAACTCCATGTATAGCTCCTTATATGCTGCCAGGGAAGAAAGTAAAGTCTCGCATCCTCTCATTACTCCAGGCCATCCAAGCATTTAACTATGTAAAAAGCGATCTGCATATTTCCCTAAGTAGTCAGTTTATCAGCTGTGACTGACACCTTGAAGTGCTATTGTCTGTGAATGTTGTTCACAGACCCTACCATCCATGTAATCTCAATTCCACAACACTGCAGTGTGATGCTCAACAACACTTGCTACAGTTTTGTATCAAAAATCTCACAGTAGAGATGAAAAAGGTGAAAACACTTTAAAGGTATGCTGCACAAGCCACTTTTCGAATTGTGCTCCCACTTGTGCAAGTTCACTCTCATTCAACTGAGTGAGGCAAATGAATTAAGATGTGTATGTATCTCAAAAGAGCAGAAGAAAGTTGAATTGACTAGATTTTAAAGATGTACTTGAAGTACTGGGAAGGGAAAAAAACCCCAGCAAATTACATTCAATTACTGGAGCCTAGAAATTATTGCAGTAATTAAACAACAAATGGATGTAAATCTTTCCCTCTCCCTGTACTTCATGAAATCATAAAGACTTTGAGGTTGGAGCCTGAGGATGGTTAACTGTCACTTGCCTGGACAAACAGCCCTAGTGCAGGGACATCCTGAGGCAGAGCAGGTGAACAAGGTGAGCAGGGTCAATTTCTAGAGCTGAGGAAACTCCATTTGGCTGAGTCAACAGTGATGGAACAGCAATAGCAGCTTTAAACACAACTCTGTACTCTGCCCAGGCTACCTGCTTTCACCCTTTGGACGCTACCTGTGTTTCAAGTTTGTCCAGGAGCATCTTGTTCATATGTGCAGCCGCCCTGCATCTTTCCCTGCAATTTCCCTTGCAAGGACACAAGCCTTGAATATCACCCAGCTCTCTTGGGGCCCTGCTCCCTCCAGGGCTCTATCCCCTGGTACTCTACCAAGAGGAGGCTGAAATCTGCTCTCCTGAACTCCAGGGTAGTGAGTTTGCTGTGCAAACTTCTTGCTGCCCTAAGGATCTCAAACTCCACCATTTCACAGACACTGTAGTCCAGAATGTCTCTGAACTTCCCATTCCCCATCAGCAGCCCCTCCCTGTCAGAACAAAATCTACCATAGTACCTCTCCTCCTTGGCCTGTTTATCCAACCTCCAGAGGGAAGTTAGCACCAAAGATTTCCAGAAGTTCCTAATGCAAATGGTTTATGCCTCTCTACGTTGCGCTTTCAACAGACACTTGTGGTTAAAGTCCCCCATGAGAATCAGGGTTTGTGAAAGCAAAGCCACTTCCATCTTTCTGTGAAGGGCCTCAGCTGCTTGGTCTTCCTGGTCAGACAAGCTGCAGCAGATCCCCACTAAAAAGTCACCCATCCCTTGCCTGCCTTGAATCCTGACCCATTAACTCTCAGTTGGCTTCATCCACCCAGAGGTGAGGCTCCATGAACTCCTGATGGTCACTGACACAGCGGACAACACTGCCTCCTCAGCTACCTTGCCTGACCTTCCTGAGGAATCCTTACCTTTTGGGTCACAGGAGTCAACCCACATTTCCATGATGCCAATGACTGCAGGACTGCACCTCTCTCTACTTCCTCCTGTTTATTTCCCCTGCTGTGTGTTAGCATAGAAGCATTTGAGTTGGGCCCCTATGAAGCTTTCTGGCTGTAGTATCTGGAATTCCTTGCTGTTGTAATTCAGGCTCTCTCCTGCTGACCTGCTTACCCTCTCCAGGCACTTCCTGGTGACTGAAGAGCATGTTATCCCACACCTTATCACCATTAAATCTGATTTCAACCCCTTCCCCCACCATATCAAGTTTAATGCCCTATAAAATAAGCTCTATTAGCCCTCAACAAAGACCCTCCCTTCCTCTTTTAGAGAGGTGAATCCCATTCAAATTCATTATGTCCAGGACCATGGAGGCCAACCCATTATATGAAAGAAACCAAAATTGTGGCAGTGTGTCACCAGCCCCAGGTATTAAGACTGAGTCCATCTGATTCTTTCAGTGTCGCTACCTCCACCCCTAAGTTACCTCCCCAACTATCCCTTGAAGTCTCTTTTGACACAGTCTTTGGACTGTGCATTGTGGCTTTATCACTACGCATGTGGAGGACCAGCAACAAGTAGCACGAGTCTGATGGTTAGGGCTAGGTAGCTTCCTGGTGACATCTATAATTCACACCCCAGTGAGATGGACTTCTCTGCTGGAGAAGGACCTTTGTCCTAACCCTCCACTGATTTTCCTACCACATCCAGAGCCTCACACCTATTGCAGAGAGGCACCTGGGAGGGTGAGGTGGACAAGAACGGCGTTTTCTTGTTGTGCCGAAGGATGACTTGCCTCCATTCACCCCTTCCTTCTGATCTACTGCTTGGCAGGGGCACGTTACGCAGCACTCTTGATAGGGATTTCTTTCTGGTCCTGTCTCAGGAAGGCCAGAGTGCAGTTCAACTGGTGTATCTCCACCTTGGAGTCCCTGATACTTCTTTATCTTTCTATCTCATCTCTTGGAAAACACAGTAGGGCAATCACTTAGTTACACTGCATAGCAGCCTGCTAGACAGACAGCAAATTCATTTTCACTGAATGCATTTAATGACTCTCCTTTATTATATCAGCCTAAGTACTGAGTGGTTAATGCAAACTAATTCTAAAGTAACAGAACTGGTACACAGCTCCACTGTCTTACTTCCTTGTTGGTAACTCTGATCTTAACTGAAATTAGAAGGAGCTCAAAAGCTTTGCAGAAACCTTTCACTGAGATTGCTTACTCATTAAAGCAGTGGAAAATATGGCAAAAGACCAGCTTATGAGACTGTTTTCCCTTCAACTTTGTTTATTGATGTACTGAACATGAAAAAGTACAAAGAATCCAAACACAAAAGAAAACATGTACAACCTCTTAAATACCCAACAGAATATATTCTCTATTCCGACAAATGTGAATTAAGTCATACTATACAACTTCAAATAAATACCAGCCTTATATGTTACTTAGTGCTCTGATAAACACTGTAAAGTGAAGCCCAATTTACATGCCTTCTCATCAATGCCGTTAGTTGCTACAGTAGTATAGGAAAGAAGCATGTAGCTACTATTTCTCCCACATCGGAAAGTTTGTGATCTCTATACTATATACAACTTTTAATGCAGAGGATTAGCTTTAACAATCTAAATGCATCTAAGAATGAAGAAGTACTCAGGAAGCCAATTGACTTTTGAATAGCATTGAGTGGGTCAGCATGAAAATTTGCTTATTCACTTTAGCACGCGCTTCACAGTATATGTACTGTACTATACTGAAAATTTTGTAACTACAATTGAAAAGAATAAGAACCAAAAACAACTGCAAAGATAGTGTACAACTATGTTATGCATAGAACATTGCTTTTTCTAAGGGGAAGCGTATGAGCATCTCAGTTTATACAAAAAGCAGGACGTAACTACATAGTTGTCAGTGCATCCTGGTGAAGGCATCAAACCCTCAGCTTTTTTTAAAAAAATTTAATTATAAGCTAGATGCTAATCAGAAAATATTCTGTATTTGTTTTCCTTAAATTTCTTCAATACATGGTAAAGACTTTTTCTATTTCCCCAAATAGTGATTTAAGCATCGTACAAAGTTAAACTTCAATAGCATACAGGTATTTATGGTTTTCATATGAAAAATGTAAGGAAATTTGCTCAAAACATATGTTTATACTTGTTCTTTTACCACAAACATATTTATGGACAAAAATGTTGCATCACCATAAACAGTTGAAGCTAGACTATCTACAGACAAAAATAGCAACAGATCAGATGCACTGTAAATTCAAGTCCTCAGGACAAAAAAAAAGAAAAAAAGAAGAAAAAAAAAAGAAGCAGACCTCAAGTAACGGTGTTAATGCCATTTACAAAGAAAAAACTTATACAAAAACATTCAAAATTGAACATCACTTGGCATGTAACTTAAAAATAAACTATAATCAAAATTAGCTGAAAGGTTCATAACTTAAGGTCTTATTTACATTACACAAAGCTCAGGTGTTAGCCTTGAACATAACTTTCAAAATACCTCCTAACGTGTCCAACTGAGGCCACTTCTGCTGATTTGCTACTGCACAAACCATGCTCAATGTCTTTCGTAAGACAAAACAATTCTTCAAACAATAGCAAGTACATCACTAAACACCATGAGCTGTATCTGAAGGGAATTCTTTAGGAAGAACAGATTTTTTTTTCCCCCATATCTCAGTGTTTTAAGTTTTCTGCTTGCTCTTATATCCTCTTTTTTAAATTTCCATTTGTTTCAAAATCACAAATTAAAGTGAGCCACCTATCACTTAATAACCAGGATGATCAATGACTCCACTGATGATTACAAAAAATGAAACCAACAGTGCATCCCATTGACTTTACTTCTTAATACAAAGGTCTCAAAAGTAGTTCTACATCATAAATCTTTCTAAATTTTTTTCCCAACAATTGCAAATTTCCTGGTAAGTTTTAAAAGCTCACTAGGTGTCATACGAAGAGATTTCTCAAAGTATTCAAGTCAAAATATTTGTTCCAGGACCAGTAAAAAGTTTCTCCAAATTTTTTATTTTTTTATAAAAATAGATGCTTTTTTAAACCCACATCAAAGAGGCTCTTATCTCTTTGGCAAGGTACTGCTTTACGAAAAGTTCTCCAGTATTCTTACAATAAGCTTTTATAATGTGTTCCCATTCCCCAAACCAAATGAATATGATGAAATAAATACTGCTTATAACTTTATAAATAAACTGTAAACTTCAGATACTTTTCTTAACAAAACAAAACAATAATGCATTACAATGTAAATTAAACACAAAGCAAATCAAGAAATGACAAAAGAAAATTTATAGTACTACACAAAGCCTTGGTATTTAATTATAGGTTAAAGGCAGTCATGTATAAAGAAAAAAAAACTTCTTCCCTTAGCTGAAACATTTTAAAAGGTCCACCTTCTTCAAAGAAGGCAATAGAATACGCATTGTGACAGGTAAAAACCCTGTACCTATTGTCAATACTCAAACACAAAAGATAGTAAAGAAGTTCTAATTCAAATATTAGCAATAAAAAATCTCACATATTCTTAGGATGCTAAGTAGTCATTTTATCCCCATTTCCACGCTGGAATACAACAAAGGCATTTACGAATGCATGAAGCTTCTTGTAAATTGCCTTTGTTGTATAGTTTTCATGTATTAATGCACTGAGAGTAACTTGTTAGGCTTTGTGCGTTTTGTTTGTTTTGAAGGAGACCTGCAATACTCTGTCACCAAGGCGGTATCCATTCAGGCTGGCTATTGCCATAGCTGCCTCATCGTAGTTTGTCATAGTCACAAATCCAAAACCTTTGCACTTGTTGGTGTTAAAGTCACGGATGACCTTCACATTGGTTACTGCTCCGAAGGGTCCAAACATTTGCCAGAGGATACTCTCATCAGCATCAGGGGCCAAGTTGTACACAAAAATGCACCACCCAGTTCCTGCATGTCCAGGGATATTAATTCCGGCCAAACTGGTCATTCCATCAATGGTCATTGGAGGAAACCTACTAAAGAATGAGGGAAAACAAAATAGGATCATAAATAGCTGTTCACACAAAACCCCAGTGGAAGAAATGTCAAAATAAGAGAATGATACAGAGCTTTTCACAGAATGAACATGTTGCTCAGACTAGAAAGGTAAGATCAAAAATATTTTTTTCCCCCTAACTGTGCAAATACTATGTAAAAAATTATACACGAATACGGAGAACAGTGCTAGCTATGTCTGAAATGATGTAACAGAAAATCAAAAGGAAAGCATGCTATAAAACCAGTGAGAATTAGCAAGTCATTTGAAACAGGAGTTCCATGGAACTACTACCAAAGGCTTGTCTATTTCATGCAAAATGCGTCAAACTGAACAATCTCAGCTGAAGTCTCAACATGCAAAAATCCAACATAAGTCTTACTGAAAAGTAAGAGTTTGCAAAATACTTCAAAAGTAATTTGGTTGTTATGAACCAACTAATCCTTTATTACCTCTTTACTCCATAAGCTATGTTGAGCAGATTGTCCAACCTGCAAAACATTTAGCAACATGTTCAGTCTTCAGACTTTTCCACCCTTTAAGATTAAGGAAACTTAGTATATTACTGTCACATCCATTACACTGTACAGAACTTCATGCAATGTTCAAGTATCACCACTAAAAGAGCCATGGCACCTTATTACACCTGATACTGAATACAAAACAGATATTCTTGTGTAGTAACCACATTATAAGTTCATTTCATAAAGTGCATCATGGCCACAAATTTAGCCTAAAATCACATACTGTTACCATAAGGTTACTGTCAGTGACCACATCAGTTAAGTTATCCACATTACTAACTTGGCTGAGAAGAAAACTCTTATTGAGGCTTCCGACATGTTTGCTGACATGACTACCAAGACAGATGCAAGTAATCTGGACCACTAGGAACTGTTGTAACAAGCTCCAAAGAAAGTTTTTTTCATATTCCAACTCCTTCTGGCAATTCCAGAATGTTGGGAGGCAGAAGGCGGGTTTGGCTGAGTAGGGCTAAGGCAAAAAAAAATTAGTGTAAGGATAGTGGAGGCAAAGTCAGGTGCACATAGAAGGAATACGGAGATGTTGCTTGCCACTCAAAGGAGAAAACTGTGCGTCCCAAGCTCAACAGGAGCTGAAGCTTGCCAAAAATGCGGGGGACAGCAAAAAAGGTTTTTAAATATGTCTCAAAGAGCAGTCCAAAAATAACATTAGCCTGTTACAGAATGAGGATGATCACCCCACAAACAGGGACACAAACAGGGAAGTTTAATGCTTCCTTTGCCTCCATCTTTAATGTAGATGATGGGCTAAGAGGGTCCCAGTGTCCTCAGCTGTGAGAACCATGAACAACCCTGAACTTGTGTGGGTTATCCTGCACTAAATGGATCCCTAAAAATTTATGGGACTTGATGGGATTCATCCAAGAACATCGAAGAACTGGCCGATGCCTTTCTGAGGACTCATTCAATATTTCAATGATTTTCTTTCAATGATTTTTGAGTTGAATGGAAGCTGGCTAACACCACCTCAATTTTCAATAAGGGCAAGAAAGACGACCCTGGAAACTGCAGACCTGTCAGTCTCACTTCAGGGCCTGGTAAAATTATGAAAATTATTCTGGTGAGTACTGAAAAACACAGTCACAGCCAGCATGGCTTCATGATAGTGAAGTCCTGCTTGTCAAACTTAATTTCCTTTTATGATACAATAACTCACCCAGCTGATGTAATCTTTTTGGAATTCAGTAAAGCTTTTGATACTTTTGATGCCTCTCCAGGTATTCTTCTGGACAAAATGTGCAGCTCACAGCTGGATAAACACATCATGGGATGGGTCAGCAGGGGCTCAGGCACAAAAAGTTACAGTGAATGGGAAGACACCTGTAGTCACTACTGGGATTCCACAGGACTTCATTTTAGGCTCAGTGCTCTTTAGCATCCTCATAAATTACTTGGATGCAGGACTTGAAGAATATATACTAAGTTTCCTGACAACACTAAATTGAGACTGCCCTTACAGCAGAGAGACTCTGCAGAGAGACCTTGACAGAAGGTTGAGGAATCACCAACCACATGGCATTTCAAAAGGGAAAATGTCAGATTCTGCACCCAGGATGGGGCAACCCTAGATGTACAGACAGAACAGGGAATGAGACACTGAAAAGCATGGCACGGGACCTGGGAGTCCTGATCAAAGACAATCTGAACATGGTTCAGCAGTGCCCTGGCAGGCAGGAGGGCCCCGGTGTCCTGGGGTACATCAGGCCCAGCATCACAGCTGGGCAAGGGAGGGGATTGTCCTGCTCTGCTCTGAGCTGGGGCAGCCTCACCTCCAGTGCTGGTGCGGGTCCGGGTGCCACAATGTAAGAAATATAAAGCCAATAAGAGTGTTCAAAGGAGGGCCAAGAAAATGGTGAAGGGTCTGGAGGGGAAACTGTACAAGAACCAGTTGAGGTCACCCAGCTTGTTTAGCCTAGGGAGTCTGACAGGTGGCTGGCCTCACACTCTACATTTTCCTCATGAGAGAAAGAGGAGGGGCAGGCACTGATCTCTCCTCTCTGGTGACAGTGACAGGACCTGAGGGGATGACCTGAAGCTGTGTCAGTGGAGGTTTAGGTTGGATATCAGGAAAAGGTTCTTCATGCAGAGGGTGGCTTGGCACCGGAACAGCATTCCTAGTGAAGCGGTCATGTCACCAAGCCTGCCAGGGGTCAGGAATTGCCTTAGCCAATGCTCTCAGGCACATGGTGTAACTTCTGGGGACTGTCCTGTGCAGGGTCAGGAACTGGACTTGATGATCCTTGTGGGTGCCTTCCAACCCAGGATATTCTATGACACTATGATTTTCCAGGATGAAGTGTTTCTAGAATATATATACACACAAACATATATGCATGTATTATTTTCAAGATTTCTCAAGATGTGTATTTTCAAGATGTGTTTCTTGCCTCTCCTTCCCCCAATTATGCAATGATACCACCGCTCTAAACCCCTTGAAATTACCTATCGAATATCCAAAATATGCAGTGCATACCACTCCTATTGCTCTTACTCCTGGAATCCCTTAAACTGCTTCTTTCAAAAAAAATGTTTACCCTGAAAAAGCTCTTGTTCTTTCTGGCAAATCCCAGATACATGAAAAGGAAGTCTTATTATAGATCCTTTCCAAGACTCAATAAAATATGAGCTTAGGTAAAAAACCTACACTTGATTTTATTTTCTAGAAAGCACTGATTCTGCAGTGAGCTGGGTTTGCAGAATACACTGACCAGAAACTACCGAAACTCTAAAAGGGCAGAAAAAAGGAAATTAAAAAATACTTGACTACTATCAGTAGACAGTATAGATGACTGAGGTCTACTGCCATTGACATCAAGGGTGGAGAGAAAGGTGAATAGTTCTAGAAACACCACCAGAAACTTACAGATCCTTGTTACAAGGACAGTCAAATGAGGACTTAATACAGTAATGGTATATCACTCGTATGATTTTTCATCAGTTACCCTGAAGACTTGAAAATACTCTGGAAAAATTCTCAGGGACTTGCACTGGAAAATTTTTAAAGATGCTTTACGTAATACATCTTACAGAAACAGCAGCAATTATAATAGAGCTGCTTTTGAAAGTCAGCTCAAGTTTTCTCTTAAGAGTAAAAGGAAGCATTGTTTTTATCCTGTTGCTTTCATTATTGAAGTTTAAGCTGTTTTTAGGCTTCTGTCAACTCTCAGCAGAGATGGGGCAACTGCATCAGGTAAGCCTGTCTGAAAAGTCAACAACTAAGACTTCTTGCATGTGTAACATATTAAAGAGCTGAAGCACTGGTGCTACTTCAACTCTATCAGATCTGGGATGATGAAACACTGTAAGGAAGAAAACCTAAAAGACAAGAACAAATGATTTCTCTTTACAGTGTAAAGATTTCAAACTTGGTAAGACTGTCTTTTAGTGATGAAATATTAGCCTGAAGGCCTTGACAAAAAAAAATAAAAATCTGTCTGCAACCTCAGTTTACCTTTTGACCAGTAATTTAAACATTTTCTTCATTCCATATCAATGAAAGTGAGAGTGATTTTACTTGCCTATTTACTGCAGACTTGGTATTACTCAATGCTTGTTACCATTAAACTTGTATGTTGGGGAAATCTTATGGTGCTTTTAAGCATTACTTTATGCTTATACTTTACACTTATGTATCTCAGAAAAAAACCCAAACAAACAACTTCCCAGTGTAATGTAAATGGACATTCATAAAAATACAATTACATTTAAAGAAAAATACATCTCCACCACTCAAAATTTAAGATGCAAAGCCTAATGTTGCAGGACAAGGGTAGTCTATTGAAGTTACCTAAGTGCAAAGCTACAGGTCTTATAAAAAAAGAACCATGCCCCACCCCCCCAAGAAAAAAAACAACCAACCAAAAAAACCCCAGAACATGCACACAAACCCCTCCACCACAAACAAATTAACACCCCAGAAAAACAGAAAAACCCACTGCAAAACCAAAATACCTCTGAAAGCTGGGAGAATTTTTACAAATCATGCTACCTGGAGTATCAGTAAAATACCAATGCTATCCCAGCCAACATCTGAGTGAAACTGAACAGAAGAGTATCTTAGAATATGGGCAGTCAGAAGAACTCAAGGAGTCTGCGGGCCAAGACTTGCCAGCGTATGTTGAATGTTGTCACACAACTCATGATCTGATTTCATACAATGCACTCAACTCCATTCTGCAATTTCTGCCCCTACTCTGTCTATGGAATAATGGCAAATCTACTTCTATGCAATATTCAGAACACTGTTGCAAAGTGTAGCCCTTTTATTATCTAAGAAATGGTAAGAAGAGCCACAAAAAGCAAATAAAATTGTTTATCCCCTCTCCAACAGAACACCTACTCCTCACACGTGAGATGCAGCATGTAAGGCCAAAAGCTGAAGAAAAGAAAATATGAGAAATTCTGAAAGAAGTGCAGTCCATGAACTCTTGAATATTTTGTGATAAGCCTAGCCAATCCAGAGGTTTTGAAATTTGTTATTTTCTCTTTGAAGCAATCTGTCAACTGGTTTTGTTTCTCAAAAAATAAAACAGAAATAGTCTTTGAGTGTATTGCTATTTTACACAATCCAGTCACATTGTTCAGGGGCAGAGGGAGGATAGAAATAATCATTATCACCATAAAAAAATCCAGTGTACACATGGATGTAGGTAATACAGTGTTCTCGCCACCTGTTATTTTCAAGACACTAAACAGCTAAGGAAACTATATGGCAATTGTTTACAACATGATGGGAACACAAATCCCCAAAAAGCATATGCAGGAAACAAGTGAACAATCTTTATCATAAAAGGTTGTAACAAGTAAAGACAAAGTATGGCATGGAGAACATTGACAACTAGGCAGAGAAAGAACCTGAAAGCCAGAATGTGGAAGAGAAATGCAGGGTTAGGTGAAGAGGAAGCTGGCTGTGGCATGCCACATGGCTAAGAAAAAACAGCTAAACCTCCTAGATCAATATTAAATGAATCAACTTGCACATTAATCAAGAACAACCTAATGAAATGAAAATAATCTTTGAAAAATATGAAAAATTTAGCGCCTGAGTGCAAGAAAGATGCCACCTTGGTTTAACTAAGTATGCATATTAGACACTCAAATGTTATCAACAGGATGGCATGCATTTTTGGTTTTAGCTGTACTGTGGTGGAATAGCTCAAGTTCAACATTCATGTGTTTCCTTCCCACACAGAAGTCAGCTAAGCAGGAAAGCACAAGTGTGGAGGCAAACGAACAGACCTGTGGGAACATACAAGTTTCAGCAGAGTTGTGCACATTATCTGACTTACCTAAAACGTTGAGCCTGCTGAGCTAGAGGGGCGGGATACCTTCTGTTTGGAGAATGGTACAGCTGGGAAAGAATGGCCTGATTGGTTTTTTGGCTTGGATTGTTAGCAAACTTTACAGTGATGGGCTCTGTGGCACCTGGAGGTTTCTGGCCATTCAAGCCCTTGATAGCTTCTTCTGCTTCAATTCGCTTGTCAAACCGGATAAACCCCACTCCCCGTGACACCCCTGCACAAGGTGAAAAAAGCATACAGCAATGAATTCACAGACTCCAGAATACTAGATGTTAACTTTTTATTTGTATGGCCAATTGCTATGCTGATGGTCAAATGCTGTGGATACATGGTAACTTTGAGCTTAACAGACTTGAGTAAAAATTTTCTACTGTAATTTTGATTTTAGTTTTTAATTTAATTGATGTAAGACACATTGGTGTAAAAAGCTTTGAAGTTAGAGGGAAAACAGTGGAAACAAATATAGTGAGCCAAAGTGGAATCTGGAAACCAAGCAATTTTGTTGGATGGAGCTGAACCCAAACCAGCTGCACTGTAACCTCTGGTCAGCACACACTACTCTGCAGTACCTAAATTCACAGAAATTCTGTACATAGCTTAGTCCTCTGCTCTCTAGAAGCCAAAAAAAAAAAAAGAAAAAAAAGGCTTTTATTCTCCTGAAGTATCCCCTGAAGCTCTCTTTGGAGCAAATATGCTGAGAGGATGATGATGTGCAGATACTGTATTGCAATAATGGGAAT
The DNA here is from genome assembly GCF_001522545.3 of Parus major. NCBI lineage: Eukaryota > Metazoa > Chordata > Aves > Passeriformes > Paridae > Parus > Parus major. The sequence continues at coordinate 49,886,649 of NC_031799.1, read as the reverse complement.
TATGGCCATGTTTTAACAGTCAGTGGTTACCTCTAGGTAAAAGATTGGGCTTTAGTATATCACCATATGTTACTTTTAAAGGAAAGCTTTCTTGCTATAGAAAAGCCAAAGGCAACATGCAAAAGAATCCAAATGTGTTTATGGAAGGTCCTAGGAACATCACACATCAAAAATTCCATGTTTCTTAGACAAACACATTGAACGAATTAACCTTAAAGCTACTAATAGGCAACATTAGTTAGATCAATGTTTTGTTGTAATATTTCTAGTGCCTTAGAGCACCTTTACTTTTTGGTTCATGAATAACCAGATGAGTTAGACACTTGTCCTCAACTGAGAAAGACATCAATGATAAGAAATGTATTCTGTTCATAAACAACGATGATTTAAGCCATCAAAGTGATCATAAAGTTTTAAAGAGGCAAATGTCACAGCTTCAACTTTGCATTTTTTATCTGTCAGAGTTTGTGTCACAACCTCATTATTCATACCATTCTGAGCCTACTTCTTCCAAGTTACTAAAAAAGAGGCAAGAAAGCTTAAGTCTTAACAACAATCTATATGACAGAAAGTACACTGCAAATAGCAGGATTCATGAATATGAACAGAATTATCATGCATATTAAAAGTTTAATTATATTTACTTTATGGTCCATTTATTAAATTACATCTATTTCTGTGCATGAATATACAGGAACCTGCTGTGAACAGCTATTTATTGCACAAAGACGAGGAATCTGTCCAGCAAATCTACTGCATCTACAAGTCAGTTTCTGGCCTTTGGCTTTCCTTTCCAGGTCTCGCTACACTCTCAACTCAAACTATTGAAACACTCTCAAAGTATTAGGTGTCAATAATCTCATAATTGTTGATTATGAGATTAATAATAATATTGAAATTAACAATCAGTAATAAATCTCAACTGTGATTTCTTTTAACTTAGTGGAAGTCAAAGGAGTACACACAAGTTCCTCTAAAGGTCAGCCAAGACTCAAATGCTGGCATGTGCAAACTTTCCAAAGTAAGACAATTAAAAATTTTATGACCTTATACAGTTGAAAGCTGTTTGCCACTGAACAGAACATACAGCTTTGAAAAGGTACAACTATTAAAAAAAAAAAAAAATCACATCCAGCTTATTCAAGGAATAATTAGGCAAGTAAATTACTTTCTCCATCTGTTCCCCTTAGTGTTCCAGAAGAGGGAGAACTTGGAGAGTCCTGCTTCTTTGTATGCTGCTTTGTACACTCAATACTCCTGACATGTACCTGGCTTTTCTTTCAGTTGCTCATTTCTGGCAGAGGCCTCACAGCTGGTGATTCAGAAAACTATAAAGCTCCTCAAGATCAGCCATTTGAGAGAGCAAAAAAACACAAGCATTACTGTCTGAGTCTGAAGAGTAACCATAAAGTGTCACTGACAACCATTACCTGATTCACACACATACTGTAATAGCGCAAATAGTTTGTTACATCTTAGTACTTTAAGGCATGGATAAACACAGAACTTAACTGCTCCTGAGTAACTCAAAGTTTGTGTGTGCACAAATTTAATGAGCTAGCCTAAAAAACAGTCTTAACAGCAACAGCAGGTCTGGGGCTTCTGTAATCCTAGCCTCAGAGAACCAGCTGTGCATTTCTGCACAAAATTTTCTTTTTAGAAAAAGCAAGTTTAATAGCATTTTGTCAGGCACTGGGAGACTATTTTCATGCAGTAGCTTGGAAAGGAAGATTATGGCAGCTATAAATTTATTACAACTCATCAAAACAAGCTTCAAACCTGAACCTTCAGGGTGGAAATGACCCAATCTGGCGCAGTACACTACAGAGCCTATTTTTGTCCATGCATATTTATTAACAATTCCAGGAGAAAAATGCACTTTCTGGCCTACATACACCTTTTATACATTATAGAGACAAGACAACTGTACTGAAAGGTGAAATATTTCTTGAACTGTGAATCCATGAAAGGCCATGTAAAACTGCCTACTTACCAGTGACTTGGTCAACCAGAATACGAGAAGTAATAATACGGCCATATTGGGAAAAGAGCTGTTCCAGTTCTTTCTGAGTCATTGTTTTTGGAAGTCCACTAACATACAAATTTGCATCTCTGATAGAAGCCGAACTTGGTCGTGCATAAGAAACCTTAGGAAAAAAAAAAAAAAACCAACCTAGAAAACGAACACTTTTAAACTAGCTGAAATAAGACAGTATTACTTGTTCTTGGACATTAAAACATCTCCAACAGCAGACAGAACAGTTAACTTTGCAAAGCTAATTCAGTGGGAGTTTTTCCTGTCTATTTGTTTTTTGGTTTTGGGATTTTTTTCTGGAAGCTGGCTTCCAAAACACAGAAGGAATGCAACTTAGACCACACAGGAGAAGCTGACTACAAGGACTCATATACAAAAAGTACTTCCAAATAAATGAGGAAAAGTACACATTCCAACAAGCTTTGGTGAAGAATAGTCTTAAGATTAAAGCGATAAATTTAAGAAGTTCCATGAATTCTCCTTATAAAGCACTAAAACATACAAGGAATTGAGATTTCAGTAGGCCAAAGGCATATAAGGACAGTCTGAAGCACTTCGAGGTTTCCAAGTGTTTTTCAAGTGCTGTGTCTTTTGTAGGTGTTGAGCTTGCTACCAAATAACACAATCACAATCACTCATGACATCAAGATGAACTCTGCTACAGCACTTTCACAGCCTAAGAATGAATGGCAGAAGTAGGAGTCCAATATGTATTTTGCCTGTTCAGCAGTTTATCAATTTCTGCAAGAGGCCTTAAAAACAAATGTCATTTAGCAGTGAACTTCTTGGACCCTTTTGGACAAAAGTTTAACCTGCTGCCTTGACACGTCAGTCAAAATATTTTAATATGATCGAGTAGATTCTTTCACCTTTAGACACATGCTACAAAACAACATGTTCACTACTTCCTACTGATGTCTGCACAAGTGGTTTTACTACAAGACTGATTAGGACAGAACATCTGTGCTTATCAAACAGGCCAGAATACTTCATCTACGCTTTTCACCTATGTAAAAGTAAAAAGGATCCTCAAGTAGTAGTCAGATTTATCTCCTTTCCTACCCTCCCCTTCCACACACTGTTAGCCAATAGTGGGCAAAAGGAACTTGATTCTGTCATTGTGTCTTTTAGCCTAATTCTTTGTTTTTTCTTTTAAAATCCTTCCTGTCTCATTTCCATGCAGATCAGCAGACACTTAAGACTGCTGTGGAAGCAAAAGAGAAGACAGCTGGAGATTAAACAAGCAATACCCTGAACACTGCTGTGTCCTTCAAGTTCCACACCAATGCTTTGTGTGCTGGCTGAAGAGGACTGACCTCAAAAACTTGTAGGTATCCAACATGGAACCTTCTATGTCACATTGCCTTGTTCTTTCCACATGAGAGCAACACGAGCTAAAGCCCTACGTTCAAAGTTACAGGAAAACAGAGAGTAAAGTTTGCCTGCATTCAGCCAAAGAAGCAACAAAGACAGCTATCCTTTTCTACCAGGAAGAATAAAACAACAGCTAAGGAATAAACAAACTTGCTCAACTTGCCCATTTGGCCCTAAGCTTGTATAAGAAGTAAATTTCCGTAACTCACTTGGCAGGACTTTAAGGAGACCCAAGGCTAAGGAATGGAGAAAGACTGTCTGGGGAACAGGACTAGTCCTAGTAAAATCATGAATCACCAAACCCAAGCAGACACTCTCTTTCAAGGGGAAATTCACACTGCTGGACACGTGCTGCCACATATAAAAACAAACTCACAGAGAGTCTATCAGAAGAGAAGAAAACTGCAAAAAGTATTTGCTAACTTACTGCAAGTTTACCTTATGCTACAGTACTGGTATCTGTCAAGATATAAAGCAGCTTCTGGAAAGCTTTCTCATTTTCCTCTGGTGAGTGAGTATGAGTTCTTGCATGGTGACAGCTGGTCCAGTATTGCCCATGCCCTCACTGGTGAAAGACATTTCAAATAGTTTGACATAGCAGCCAAGGCCTATATTGAACGTAATTTCAAGAATCCAAGTAAATGGAAGCAATACTCTAGCCAGTATACACTACAGTTATAAATCAAATTTCACTGTCATTACCTTCAAGTGACTACTCTAACACATTGAATTTGGGCAGTAATAACACATATTAAAAAATCAGTTCATCAATATCTGAACGCTGCATTTAATCATCTTGCTAAGGACCAGAACTACTGGTCAGGCAAGAAATCTGAAACAAACATGTAATTTCAGAAGTACGATGTAATTTAAATCATTACCTCTAGAGAAAAACAAAGACACCATGAAATATTACTGGCAATCCTATGTCAAGAACCTTGCCTAGAGTATGTGATCTACATGGGACATATCCCTCATCATTTTTGATGTCAAGGTCCAATCATTTCACTTGTGACACACATTTAAAGCAGAACTACTCCACACTTATCTCCCTACCTATATCCTGTCAGTTTGCTCTTTCAGTAACTACCTGCTGATAGTTCTATATTTAGTCTCTTTAAACAACTTTTATATGGACTGAATTAACTCTGCCAAGATTTCAATTCCACAGGTAATTCAACAAGTGAACATTACAGCTATGTGGTATCAAAACCACTGAACACAAGGCAAGTCAAGAAACAGCCTGAAAGCCTGCAGTTTTAAATATTGAATGATGACACACACTTTACAACACTTAACAGGCACTACTCTGGAGAAACCAATTTAAAATTCAGTTTTACTGAAAATTTCCACTGTAGTTCATAGGAAATACACTTGTTTCCATAAATGCAAACATTACACCACTAAGTCTAGGTATTTTCACTGCTTTAATACTTAATTTCCTAATAACAAGATGAAGTGATTCACAATTTTCAAGTGAAATCTGTTAAAGTTAGCAGGTTAAACATAGAAGTTACTGTCGTGGTTTAAAACCAATAACTAAGAAAATTACTTATTTCTTGCTGTGAGATACGGATTAGAACAAGAGCAAAACAGGTTAAAACTTAAAAGGAATAAACAAAGTTTATTGACAAACTACAATAATAAGAACACCAGAATAAACTTCCAGAAAAACCTTTTCATCCCCTATCCACCCACTATTCCTTTGTTCACATGACAACAGAGACAAAAAACATTGGAACTTTGGTGGCTAAAACAGTCCCAATTCTTGCTACAGTCTTTTCACCAGTCCTTGTAGAGAAACAGAAGTTTCTTCTTGTTAATTTATGGAGTTTCTCACAAGAAAACTATTTTTGTTATCGTTTTCCATTGCCCTGATGTCAGCTGCTCAGAGCTGCTGTTATCAGAGCCCACCCCTCCCATTTTCACATCACTCTGAGGTGTGTATTATGGGCCATGAGTCTAGGGATAGCATTTTTAAGGATGAGTATTCAAAGGCAAAAAAAGTCTTCTTCATCTGTTTCTGTGAGCTTCACCAG
>NC_031799.1:49867148-49880505 GCF_001522545.3 Parus major | reverse complement strand
GTCAGGAAACAAAGAGAACCAAGAGAGCTCTGGTTTTACACTTTAAGGTAGGGTTCACAAGTTGATCCCACTTTTCAATGGCCTAAACTGCTGTCAATTCTCAGCAATGACCGATAATTGGTCAGGAGAAAAGACTTCAGGCAGTTCCCAGCAACTTCAACTTTCTTAAAGGTAAAGTAACTCCATGATAGTTACCAAAAAATAATAAACATCCACAGCCCCTATAAGTGAGTGTTTCAGTTTCTTACTATATGCTACTACCTATAGACACTTCAGTACTGTGCTTCAACCTCTTTTACCTTATTAGTTGAAACAAAGTATTTGTATTCTCTCAAAAAACTTGAGCATTTAATGTAATTTCTTCCCCATCTACTTAATGTATTCTTCCAAGCCTTCAAATTTTAAATCTTTAAATGCTAAAATCAGTCTTTAAGTAAATATTTACATTCACTAGCTCAAGTGCAATCTTTTTGCTTAAGAACACTGCTTGCCCTTAAGAGTAGCGTCAGTTCTTTCAAAATGCATGTTTTTATGGGAAAAAAACTCCAACAAAAGAACTGTCATCCAGTATGCCCAGATGAAAATGGGTTAAACCTACCTACAAAGCAGACAGATTTATATTGAGAAAAGGAATACATTAGGAACAAGTATGCCTCCTTGGGAAGCACAAAAAAAACAAGGACATACTGATTTTTCTTACAGCTATGTTCTCAGAGGCAATTGTGCCAGCCAAGTGTTCTTAACCTGCACTTAAATTAGTATGAGATACTATGATTCAAGAATTCTTCTTAATTTGATTTCTAGTAAGAAGATGCTGCAGAACACCACAGAGATGAGGTCCTAGCTGTCACTAGCCAGTGACAGGTTGTTGCCTAAGAACAGGCAAGTATATTGCCATGTATTCATCAACTTTACTTCCTGTCTCCTCTCAAACATTGCTCCACCCTAAACAAAACTTCAATGCCACTTTTCCCAGTACACAAGACTACCTTGTTGAATACGTACATGCTGTGCTGAGTTCATGGTAGAAGCCCACAGTAACACATTTCTGTGTGCAGAGCAAACTGGAAATCCAGACTTCCCTTTGTAAAGGTAACTTACACCCAAGCCTGTGTGGAACTAAAAAAGCTCAACACGGCTTCACTTACAAGTTCAGATTAAGCTGATAAATACAAACATATCCCATAAAGGTCCCGCTTTTACAGCCAGATGTACAATAGGGAATGTATTGAAAAAACAGACACTGAAGCAATAGCTTTTCAGCATTACCATCAGAAGAGGTTTCACTATTTTGGTTCACCCCTCAAAGTGTTCCAAGCTCTGACAGCTACAACCCACGCCAGAGTCACAGGCCTAAGGTGGCTCATGGGATCCACAACAGCTGCCACTCAGCTGAGAGCACAAATGGACCAACTGCACAAATTTAGACTTAGACCAGTCTTTACAGACCTCAGAGGATGAGAACTAGAAGTCTTCCTCAGGATATAGCCAATTAATGACAGCACACTGCTCCAAGAGGAAGACCTCATAAAATGCTGCTGTAGTAGCACCAAGGAAGACCAGAAACAGGCTTTAAGAAGCCTGTTGAAAGTGACTGACACCCAAAACACCACTTGGTGAACAGAAGCAAGTGTATGTACGCGCTAAGACAGAAACTAGGTGGGGAATCCTGCCACTGATGGTGAACAGAAGCACCAGTTTTCCCAGAAGTGCTCAAGATACTGCAACAGTTTTAAATCAGGGTCACAAATGTCTGATAAAAGAAAAACAATAATCAAGTTCCCTGACATAAAGCATGATATGGGAATTATGCACTACAATCACAGATAGCAGTTCTGTGGTTTTGCCCTTAAAGGGACCAATACAGAAGAGCACCTTAAAACTTGCCATCTGTAACCAACACCATCTTGCTACAAATAAGAAATACTTAACTTAGAATTTAAGTACAAATAAAATATATGAAATGAAAGAAGATCAAGTCTCAAAACATTTTGTTTCATACTTTTCACATTATTAAGAGTCTCAAAAGCCCTTTCCTCATCCTTCACATTCATGATTATGATCCCCACTCACGTCCAAACAATGGGAACACAGGAGTTTCAGATGCTAGCAATAAAACAAGGCAGCTACCTTTCTGGGAGGGCAGGAGTACAGAGTATAATATTAAGCCCTCCACGAGAATAATACAAACAGGAATAGAATCTCAAAACTCAAGACTCAATTATTCCCCCGAAGGAAATGAGCACATCTCAGGTTATACCTAAGGAGCTTCTACTACTGACAAAGACTCTGGCAAGCACAACACTTGAGCATCTCTTGCACTACTCCACAGGCGCATCTAGAAATGCACAAATCATATCCATTGCAACTTACAGTTCACTGGAGTATCTTACAACCTTTCTGGAAAAACTCCTACTGCATGGATGAAAGACAGCAGAGTCAACATTTAATATGACAAGAAAATGTTAAAGCTGATAGACTAACAGAGGTCTATTTGTCTCAAGACTGCCATAATTTTAAAAGTAGGCATATGACCATTACAGATACTGGATTTAAAACAAAACAAAATAATAAATCTAAAAACCCCAACCAACAACAACAAAAAACCCAAACCAACAACAACCACTCTCAAAAAAAATCCCAAACAAACAAAAAACCTCAAAACAACAGACCATAACAGATCTCCATGCCTGGCATTTACAGCATTTTGAATCCAAGCAGAAAGCCACAACATTCAGAGAGGGCTCTTCCTGTCATGGGGAGGGTAGGATACAAAGATGCAGCATCAATCTTAGTAGCAACAAACAGCTTTTTGTTGGTTTTACAGACTTTTTTTTGGTTGTTTTTACTTGGATATGACTTGGCGTTCGAGCAATGTTTGCAGACTTCCATCGACTCCACACAGGACTGTTGGTCCCTTCTAGCATCTCCATTTCTGTGTCAGGAGTCCCCTGTGCAATTCAGGAAGGTCCTTACTGAACGACTGAAGCTCTCTGGCTGCAAAGCTGCTCAGCAGCCTTAGGGTGAAGCTGCATTAGGTCCAGCGGTTCTGTCCCTCAGAGAAACAGGGATGGACTCTTTGCAAGACACTCTCATCAACAGCAACATGGCACCTGGGGCTCAAACAGATAATAAACTGTGATTGCTGAACATGAGGACAGCACCTTTTATGGCCTGGTCTGATACTCTATGTGAGCGGACAACCAACCACCTGGCCATGATGTGGGCTACAGAAAGTAACAGCAATACGCATCAGGATCAGAATCCTCCTCACAGTATGATTCAGCCACATGAAAAACAAGCCGCCAGCTTAAGCTGGATAAGTAACACTTGAAGTTTGAGGAGATTTGAACTTCAGTGAAGAACAAATTGTACCTGGGGGTGAAAAGATGTGTGTGTGTAGTATTAAAATCAAAATGCTTTCAAAGGTTCAACTACTAACATAGCTAAAAGACTGCATAATTATAATTTATGTAACTCTTGCAAAAATTCAAAGAAAAACACCTTTACCCTTCTTCCAAGAAAAACTGTTCTTCTATTTCAGGTCTGCTACAACATCACAATTTGACTTTAAGAATACAGTCCTGAGGTATTTAAATTACCCAGTCCAGACCACTAAGTGCTCTGGCATCATAGCCACTCCCTCAGCCTTTGCCGATTGACAGCACCAGTAAAACTGACTAGCTTTAAACGAAACTTCCACGTAGGATTCCCTTTTGATTATTACTAGACCAACGTTCTTTAACACTAGTGGAAAGATGAGTGGAAATAAAAGAAAGAAAAAAAAAAAATCAAGGTCACCTTCAGTTCACTCACCTCTGGTATTTTAATAGTTTCACACAATTTTTGTGTACTTCATTGCTAAGATATTACTTAATCAAAAAAATACTACTAAAAAGGGACACTACCAAAATTTTTCTCTGCAAGTATCAGTGCTGAAGTCAGGAGCAACCTCAATCTTTTTTACCTGTTGCACTGATCTCAAATCAAACCAGCATCTATCTTTTTTTAAGTATTTTTTTATTTTCCTTTCCAACACTTCCATTGTTTAAGTGTTTTCCAGAGTACTATCACTGGTAAAATTTCTTAAAGAGTTCAGCTACTGAACATTTAAGTTAGAGGATGGATGTAAAGCTACCTTTACAATGAATCTTGCTGTAAATCTAAGTGACACCAAGTGAAATCACACTGTATAATGCCAGGTTTTAATGACAATGACTCAAAGAATGTTAATGAACTTGGAGTAAACCCCTCATTTTCAAGTCTTCCCTTGCTATACAGCACTTTTTTTGGGATTTGTAAAGCTGAATGCTTAGTATTCACTCTTCTACTGAAGTCTTAACTAGCTCTTCTCATTACACAACTTTCTACAGTAGACCAGTCAACTAGGTGATGATGGCAAAATAGGACATCTTGTGTTTGTAGCCAAAGAATTTGTCTAATTAATTCCAACAGAAAATTGGCAGAATATTACACATTAAGCCTGTTTTTATTTTTATTACATGCAAAAGTTTTCTAAAGGAGCGGGAAGAAAACCTACAGATTTAATACTTTAGATAAAATATTCCTTAGATTTCTATTCCCCTGCCAGGTGGTAATTACCCATGTAAATATCCCAAAAATACAAAGAACTTCAGAGAAGGAAAACTTTATTAAATTTCACTTTTAAGCAGCACTAGGCTAAGTAGAATACAAACATCTTAAAAATGCTATCTTATAAAAAAAGACAACTCCAAGGCCTCTAGCCTGGACAAACTATTTCTCCCCACCCCACTTTCCAACATGTATTTACAGACATGTCTACACTGGTCTCATCAGCATTCTCTATTAAGAGAGCTGCGAGGTCCTGCATGCTCTGCCACTTCACACCCTGAGAAGGGAGGAACAAGCACAGCATTACTGTCATCTTCAGTGTCCCCTTGGCAGCTACAATCCACAAAGAACTGCATCCATCATTAAGACAGCCTAGCATCCACAAAGAAAAGTCAAAAATATTGTCTTGTGTCCTTCCTGCTACCCCTCATAGTCTAAGTAAAAAGCCGCCTCCTAGTCACCCCATCCTGCATGGCTCTCACTAGTCCAAAGACAGGCATTTGTCTGCCCACTCCTTTTTAGACACTGAATCTAAATACACTCTCTTGTTAATGCAGAACTCTTACTTCACATTGAAAGATATTCCTGTTCAGATAATCTCAAAATAAATTCACTTGCATCTTTTTGCTTTTTAGGAGTTTTCTCATAAAAAAAACCCTAAAACAAGCAGAGGGGAAGCCATGGAGCATTTCTTCTCTCCCAAGCAAAAGCCAAGATAACAAAAACATGCACTCAATTTTCTTATCCCTACGTGTAAATCAGTGGCTCTCATAACGTATTTGTTTCTCTGAGTTTTCCATATTTGTGAAGAAATGATCTTTCCAGGACAACCTAAATAAAAAAAAAAAGTCACAGACAACCAAGCAAGTAAGCAGAAAAATCACTCCAGGCACAAAAATCCACCTTTTTACTGCATCCTAAATAGAACAGAGATAAAAAGATTGCCAGCAGCATCACTGTCCAAAAGAGAAGCCACAGAAAATATTTTACCTCTTGTAAGATGTAACTTGTTCTCACACTAAGGATCTAATTCAATGAAGCCCAAACTTCACAGCCTATGTGTGGTACACATAAGCCTGTTTACATTTCAAATAAACCACAAATTATGCAACTAAAGGCACTATATAATAATAGAGGCATACCATCCAGCTGAGCAGGGTTCACATATCCAACACACCCTAAGTGGCTTGCTTTACCGTCAGAGTATACTCCCACCCTAATGTTTTACTACTCAGTTAAATCAGAAGGCAATACAACCACACTAGGTTAGACAAGACTAAGGATGCTATTACTTGCTTTGGAGATATATACCTGAAAGTTGGTTAAGATACTCTGCAAAGAATTCAATGAAGTATTCCACAGGGTCTTCTTTTAAAAAAGGGAAGAGGTAATAGGATTTTGTAATATTATCAATATTAAAAAAACCCCAACCCTTAAGCCAGCATTTTGCACATCCACATTTTTCAAAGTATTTTATTTCAAGAAAACACTAGGTGGCATGCCCTTAGGGATGAGAAAAATATCCAGTGATGAGCAGGCTAGTATAGAAGCTGTGGACCAGAGGTATCTGTCACAGCCCCAATCCAGAGCATCAGACATCAGGGTCAGGACAGTCAGTTTCCTCTGAGCAGGATTATGCTCAGTTCAGTCACAACGTGAGGATACATCATGCTGCAACTGGAACCAGCAAAGCTCCTTACAGTTTTATATACAAATGGGAATGAACCATCAGTCTAGTAAAGTACTAAGCATTCCTACAGAACTCCCAAAAATGCAGAGAACAAATACCTATTTTTTTTCTTTTGAATCCTAAATATACACTAACACTCCTATTCAACTTTTTTTAATTATGAAGGTACACATAAAAATCTCAGTTACACACACTTTTTGAAGCTGAAAGTTAGGGGTTAGATTCTGAGTCTGTCAGACAGTTTGGGCTTTTGTTTTTGGGTTTTTTTGTTTGCTTTATTTTTTGGAGGGTGTTTTTTTTCTTGGTGGTTTGGTTTTGTTTGCTTGGGTTTTTTTGTTTTTTTTTTGGTAATTGACTTACCAGCTCTGGACAAATAGGAACACTGTGGTCAATAAACAGGAAACAATCTCTGCAAAGGCCCTGGGGCTGAGACCTCATAGCAGACTTCCTCCACCCAAGATGTTGCCTCCAGAGGCAGAAAAGATCTCAGACATCAACTTGACCTCTGCTCACTGTTGCCTCCTGGCCAATATGAGGAACATGTAAGCTACAAAATGCTTCACAGTAGGTTGGGCATTTCTACTGATTCACAGGTAAATGCGGTGAGCTTGGGTCTTTAATGTCCATTCCAACCCCTTAACATTCTATGATTCTGTGATCTTAGAAAATCCAGTCACAAAAAACTTGACCTGAAACCCTCATGTCCAAGAAGGAAGAAGAATAAATAAAGGAGAAGAGAGCAAAGTAGTTTTGGCACTCAAGTCATGCCCACTATCACTGAAAGGTGCTGCTGAAGTTCAACAGGCTTGACTAGGGGCAGCTATTGTCAGAATTTACTTGTAACATTAACAATCAGAATTTAGAAAAAGATATAAATACTTTTCTCTAATTAAACAGATTTTCTTTATTTTGGCAAAGAGACTTGTGACAACTCCAGAGCTGTAGGTTTGCTGTAGCTAAAGATATCTAATGCACAAACACCTGGAAACAAAGACATAAGCTTTAGTCTCACTGCAAAGGTCTTTGTCTGGTATCTAACCTACAATGCCACTTTTTAATCCTGGGAAGGCAGGAAAGAAAAAGCATCACTGTCATAACGTGTATCTGTCTATGCAATTTTCACCTTTTTTCTAAAGGTGAAAATTTATTAAATTATTAACTTACAAGGTGAAGAAGGATTAAAAATTCATGTATGGCTGGCGTGAAGTAAGTTACCACAACCCCCCCTGAAGAGAATATTTTTATTTGGGAGACCTGGTTTGATTTTCTATAACCACCTCCTTTTTTTTGTCTATCTAGTCAACAGAACTTATAGTTCACCAGCCTGGACATACAAGTCATGTTGGCTCAATCCAAGGCATTACGTGCAAAACAGCACTACTGGAACAGAAACAACCTTCTTACCACCATGCAAAAGACAGCTCCAAAAAGTCCTGGAGCACAAAATTACTCTACTCAATTTCCCCCCGGAGTAGAAAATGAGAGATGACTATGGGCAAGAAGTCTGCCAGAAACAAACAGGGAGCTTTGTGTGCCATAAGTCACCATTTATTGTTACAAAATAATATTTAAATTTCAAATAGTGTAATCATATAAATACAGAACAGATAAAACACTTCAGCCTAAACTACTGGTATCTTATTTTTGTCTCAGTTGTCTTTCAGTGGCTCTGCACTGGTTTTTAAGTACACATGCTTTTAGGGGTGAACTTTGTTTCATGTCTCAAACATGCTTCTAGTTTGAAGGCAGCCACTATCCAAGAGATCATCTAGCAAACCCTGCTGTTTAATGAGGAAGAACAGGTTAGCTGGAACATATCCTGTCTTCAGGCACCAACACCTGTGAAACATGTTCCAGAGTCTGCATTTTGTAATAGTTTTATTTAATATCCTCTCTCTCAGAATTTCAGAGCTCAGTTGCTCAAATGAGTATCTTCAGTCTTCTGTTACTGGATTAAAAGACAAGGTAAGAAAAATAACTCTCAACATTTGTTTCTAGAAATTTGAGAAACCGAATTTAGTAAACAATTGTGTGAGGAGTTGCTACATGACAGAAAAAGACAGGAAAACCAAACATTAGAGACAAAGACCAGAGCCCTACAAACAGAGTAATTCACAGATAACCAATAGTTATTTCAGCATTTCATTCTAAGGATTTGTAACAGGGACAAGACAACTAGCAACATTAAACCTGAAGGACTGATAAGGCAGTTATAGCATCCTAGAGAAAATGAAGAAGCACACTGTGTTCAAACAATATGCAATATTGCATTTCTTCAACTAAAGTATGTAACAATTCAACTGTACATCTAAAGTGCTAAGTGAGTTAAGAAAATGCAATTTTCTATACTTTCGCTACTTAATCTAACTCTAAATATAAACAGACTACAAAAGAACTATTTACTACAGGAAATCCCAGTTCATTCTACTGACATTTGCTGAATGCTTGTTACAGTTGTAAAGGTAGAACAAATCAGGGAGTCAGAATAGTTCACTTCCTCTTAATTATTTTAACATTACATACCTTTATAGTCTTAGTTTGAAGTCTCAATCCATTCAGGGTATTGATAGCTTTTTCAGCATCCTTAGGGTCAACGTAGTTCACAAAACCATAACCCAAGCTCTGTCCTGGTTAAAAAGACAAAAGACATTGTTAGACTTTTACATCTGCAGTGCTACACAGTGAATAACTAACTGTTTAAAACCTACAGACACTCTGAGCAAACATGGCATAGACTGAAGAACAGTATCCACTCCAAAGAACAAAACTGCAAAGGGTCACAACATCTAATTTTCCCACTAACATTGGTAGATTTCAAGTAGCTTCCTCTGTTTTTGTGTTCAACACAGAAATTGCTACATTCAGTTTAATCAAACACTTAAAAACTGGTAAGAAGAATAGGTTCAGAAGTGTGTTATGATCTGTTAGACACAAGAGGATGTGCAGAAGTATCAAGTTTGAAGTGACATCAGGAATCCACTACTCACTCAAACTTTTTTATTGAACATACAAAGTATAGTGGCAAAATTATGGACTACTGCTTGAAAATGGAATACATTTGAAAGTCACTCAATGTCAGAATTTGAGCCAAATTAGAAGCCAAAAATTCTACACAGGTTATTTATACACTACATATAGCCTTTGAGTAACAAGGAGTTTAAAGGCTCGTTTTGTTTCAATACTCAAGACAACAGGTAAAATTATCTGATCAAGAACTAAGTATCAGCCAAAGTATTTTTGCACTATTATTTTCAGGTCTTTTAGTACTGGAAATTCAGATGACAAATGGACATAAAGCCTTTTTAATTATTAAAATTAATTTGTTTTTATCTCTGAAAAATAGCCCTTTTCTAACCATTAATTTTACCTAAGCACTTAACTTGAGTTTAGCAGTAGTCATCTATAGACAACTTCAAAACCTACAGTATACTGTCCCTAACTAGCATCCTGCTTTTTAAGTACTTTTAGTGCATAAGAATGCAAATAGGTGGAAAATGTTAACATAGTGAAAAGTTACACTTAACAAGAATACTATCCTTTATTAGCATATATCTTTCTAGAAATACTCCCATACTCTGAGGTGGTTTTGTTTGTTGGTTTGATGTTTTTTGGGTTTAAGACACCAAAACAACAACAAAAAAAATCAGTCAACAAGCCAGAGGGAAGCACTTGACATATCTAATTCACAAAATGCTAGTTAGTATGATTAGCTTGGGTACACAACAATATAAAAGCTAAACAACATCGCATAAAGCACAGATGACACATTTATTGTCCAATAAAGATATAATGGAAGCCATGCTGTGTCAAATTCTTGTATAGTATCTATAGAGTATGCATTTAATAGTATGCAAGGCAAAAAAAAACAACAGGAAATTTTGCACTTAATTAAATACCAAAAGAGGGTTTACTAACTAGCCCATCATCACTGGCATTTACAGTTTTGCACCTATTATTCCTATCATGGCACCAAGGTCAGAGGACACCACCACCCCACTTCCCAAAGCAACTTCCATTCTATCACATGTTCTCCTCATAATACCTCAGGCAAACTTAAATTGTCTAGATGGATCCATGAACAGGTTAATACATGCATTAACAGAGAATCCAAACCCCAACAAGATAGGGGACTGAGCATCTCTAGAGAACCCTGTTCTGAGCAGGTTAGACTCCAAGATATTCATGCCTTCAGCCTCAGCAGTTTGTCATGTTTCCATATGGAAATAGCCCAAAGCATCTCTGTATTCATTCAGAGCTCTACCTAGATATTGTGAAGTTTCTAATCCTAGAAGTCTTTTTACTTATTAGTTTGATTACAGCAGAGCAATTTCTATACCTGTCACCTCCATCACTCTGTCTGCAGAAATCCTTCCCCTAAAGCATCTCCAAAACAGAAGAATCTCTCTTTTTATGCATGACTGATTTCAGTGTTCTCTCTTAATAGAGAAATGCTGATTTCAAGTGTTTGTTATTCATCTCCTGAGGAGCCCTTTTAAACAACCTTAAAAGATGTTAAAATCTAAAAGAAAGCTATTTCTTACAGGATGTTTCCAATACAATATTCACTCATTCCAGATCCAACAGGAAAAAATGGGAAGAAATTATTTCTCCTATCCCTCTTGATATGATCTGCTTTTCATATGAAGAACACCCAGACTGCGGCAGATAAAGAGCTTACAGCTGTTACAAAGGATTTATTTCATGACCATTCTTCTGGAGACACTCCAACAGTTAAACTTGTTAAATATTAGGACACTAGCCTAGGAAGGTGGCCCCAAAAACCCAATAATTTATTCAGAACAAGTCTGAAATAATTAATGCAATTTTATTCTATGACTTTACAATTAAAGAAAAGCTTTCACCATGACAGTGGCAAAACACTGGAACAGGCAATCACAGGGGTTGTAAAGTCTCCATTCCTGGAAATACTCAAGAGTCTGAATGGACATGATCCTGAGCAACCTGCTGAAGGAAAATCTGCTTGAAAAAACAGGAAATTACTAGATTATCTCCAGAAGTTCTTTTCACCCTTGGTGAATCTGTGAATGAGATTCTATTTACTTCAGTTTTGTTTTACTTAGGTTATCATCTAAAATACAAAAATTTTCTTCATTTATTTATTTAGAAAGGTTACAAAAATACAAAATACAAAACTTCTTAGACATCAAAATTATGCCTGAAGATTAGTGGTTCAATTAGACTGTAACAATAACTGAGAGTCAAGAATCACCTTCACAGAAAATAAGGAAGGCAAATGTTGACTTTGAACAAGCAATTCAAATAAATTCAAATCAAACCAAATTTCTGCAATCAGTGTTTGAGGAACCACATCTTCCTGCTTATATTAACCGTTTGTTAAGGGGTTTGTCAGTTCACAGATGGATGAGTTGCAGAAAATTCAGGCAAGCATTAATAAAACATACTAGAAGCAGTTATTCCAAACACCCCATCAGATTCTCATTCTAAGCTATGTCTGACAGGGGATGGGAAAGTACAAAGTGGGTTATAAGGAAGAAATGCATTTGTAAATTCTAAGTGAAAAGAATTTCAGTCCAAACTTCAAGTACTACTACAGCTGTACAAACTAAAGAGAAGTCTCATTTTACTGTGGGCTTCAGACAGAGAGACCACCACGTACTGTGCGCAAGTTTTAGTCAAAATTAGAGGCAACTGGCCATGGCAACTCAAACCAGTCCTCCTGTGCAGTTTTTCCTCATTCCTCAATGTCTGAACATTTGCTTTCAAGAAAAAGTAAGGAGAAGCGAGATGTAAACCAAATCAGCTGCCACTTAGGATATTTAAGAGGAACTTCATTATTTAATGAATGTAGAGACTAGCTGTATTGCCTGAAGATAAGGACTGAACTGGACTCTTCCATCTGTGCTGCTTCCACGCCAAACTCCATTTGCCAGGACAGCCATGTCCCGCAGAACACACATTTGTCTCTAAGTGTAGTAACAGGCTCAAAAATAGATTATGTCTCTCAGTCTGCTAAAAGGTGACAGAAGAAAGAAGGTAAATCTATAGCTATCCACAAGTTAAACAATCCCCAGACTTAAATGTGTATCAAAAAGCTGTTTAGTCTCCTGCTAAGACAGGGTCAGCTCAAGTAGGCTCTTGCTTTGACTTTTTGTTTCTGGTTTGTGATTAATGACACCATCTTACACTTCTCTAAGTTAACTGTCCTGGTGCTCTGCCTGATACTATGTGTTTAGGTATTTTGAATAACCAGTTTTGCTTTTTGAGGATCTTCAAAATTAAGGCCTACTCAGCCTTAATACAGACAAGATACTACCTGTGTCATCAGCTCTTTATCTCATAAGTCAGATGAACATGTACTATTAAATTCAGATTATCCTAAATAAAGGAATGTCAAGAGTTTCTTGTTTAACTACCAAGCGAGCTTACACTCCTGGATAGTTCTCGTAGCTACTTCACAAACCTGTTTAAAGATGTTTCTGTAAACCTCCTACTAGATTTTACGCTTTCAACACTATGAATATTAAGAGAACATAGAGTAGAAAAATCCCAACAGTTAGTTAAAGTCACTGAACAGTGATAAAATAAAAGTCACTGAATTAGGAAAAGTAAAAATGATGACATGATCTGGAAGAAATGAGGAAATAAATGGGGAAAAGCAATCTGACTTGAATTTTTCTTCAAAAAAGTCTGAAAAACCAAAAGCCACATAGTAGAAGCAGTGCAACTAACAAGCCTGTAAGACAGCAAAGAAGTTAGAATGAAAGTTATGATTTGAAAGCTCATATTGGAAATTCACAATTATCAATTTCATTTTATGTTTTATGTAACTGACACTTGTAACAAAGTGTCGTGGTTTAAACCAATAACTAAGAAAATTACTTATTTCTTGCTGAGAGATACGGATTAGAACAAGAGCAAAACAGGCATAAAACTTAAAAGGAATAAACAAAGTTTATTGACAAACTACAATAATAAGAACACCAGAATAAACTTCCAGAAAAACCTTTTCATCCCCTATCCACCCACTATTCCTTTGTTCACATGACAACAGAGACAAAAAACATTGGAACTTTGGTGGTTAAAACAGTCCCA
>NC_031799.1:49804254-49866042 GCF_001522545.3 Parus major | reverse complement strand
AACTTCAACTTTTCTTAAAGGTAAAGTAACTCCATGACACAAAGTCAAATTCAAGCAGAAGTAGCAAAAAAACTTTCAGTTAGGCATCTCTTTGAACCTAGACACGCTATATCCATTAGTGACTGACAAATGTTCAGCCTCTGTGGCCTGAACATGAAAAAGTGCAAGAAAGCACTTTGCTATTCAGTTATTAATAGGGGAAACTGTTCCATTTTTATTTCATGTTTTTGGGCTTCATAAATATGACTTGATCAACATGTATGATGATGCAAATTAAACATTAATTAATTAGATAATGCCAAGTTGCTTTTTAGCACTGCAATCAATATATGGAATGGATTTTGAGAGGAGAAGAGCAAAAAGTTATTTCAAACAATTTAATTCTAATCAGTCTAATCAGACTGCTCGAGAGACTGATTTGACATCCAAGTGTACACAAGAAAAGCATAAATGAAGTAATTTACCATTAGAAAACAAGTAATGAACACACTGATTCAGTATTTAGGAAAGGAGAGCAGATATACTTCACAGGTACCAATCATAAAAAGATCAAAGTAGTTTCAAGTTCAAGTAAGTAAGTAGGAAGTCACAGCTATCCATGGTCACAGCACTCCTGCATTTACTATTATCCCCTGGAAGACGACTTTTTTTTATCTTCAAAAATACACAAGCTAATTCACAATACCTACAGAAGAACCACAAATAAACTAGTTGAATCCTACCCAAGTTGTTTCATAACTGCTTCCTATAAACTATAAATAATGCACACAGCTGTAAAAGCCCAAAGAAAAGCCTCTGCTGTCCAATATTCAGAACAAAATAGATGCTATCCAAAGAGAAAAGAGGTCATGTAAAGTAGATGTGATAGAGGTGACACATCCATTTTTAATGTTTTGCTTTTAAAGGTAGCAGCAACATTCCTTAAAGCAGGATAGAACCCCCTCTGAAAGCTAAATAATTAAATCTGGCCAGGGATGTTAAGGCAAACAAGAAAGGCATCTACATAGAAAGCTGGTGAAAAAAAAAGGTTAGGGAAAATGTGGGCCCTCTCTGGAACAGGAAGATGACCTGGTTATCAGGGATATAGGGAATACAGAGGGATACTGAACAACTTCCTTATTCAGTCTTTACCAGCAACAGTGGCTCCAGCCACACTGCCCAAGTCACAAAGGGAAAAGAAGGGACTGGGAAAATGAAGAACCACCTTCTGTACAAAACCATCAGGTTCAAAACCATCTAAGGAACCTTAAGGTGCAAAAGTCCTCAAGAGCTGGTCAGATACATCCATGGGCTCCTAAGGGAACGGGCAGAGGAAATGACTAAACCACTATCCATTGTATTTGAGAAGCTGTGGCATGGTTAAGTTCCCACTAAATGGAAAAGTGGAAACAACTTTCGTTTTCAAAAAGGGAAATAAATAAGGTGGGGTTACTATTGGCTCATCAGTCTCACCTCAGAGTGTGAGATCATGAAACAGATCTTCCAATTATGGTAAGACAAAGAAAATGGAGGGGTGACAACAGCCAGCAAATTGTGCCAGACAAATTTGGTGGCCTTCTACAATAGGGCTGAAGTGTTGGTGGATGAGGGAAGAGTGACTGATGTCACCTACCCACAGCTGTGCAAAGCATTTGATTCTGTCCCACACAATGCTCTTGGTCTGTAAGTTGAAGAAGCATGGATTCAGTGGTCAGTAAGGAATTGGCTGGATTTTCCCTCAAAGAGTTGTTGTCAGTGTCTCAGTGTCCAAGTGGACATCAAGGACAAGCAGCAAGTAGTGTTCATATGGGGTCAGTATTGAGACAGGCCCTGTTTCACTCTGTCACCAACATGGACAGCAGGATCACGGGCACCCTCCTCATCAAGTTTGCTGACAACATTGAGCTACATGGTATCATCGATACTCTTGAGGGAAGGGATGCTATCCAGCTTGAAAGGTGTGCACCTCTGTGAGAATCTCATGAAGTTCAACCAGGCCAAGGGTAAGTCCTGAACCTGGGTTGGGGCAATCCCAAGGACAAATAAAGGCTGGGCAGAAAATGGAGTAAGTACAGCCCTGCCAAAGAGGACTTGGGGGTGCTGGCGGGTGAGAAGCTGGACATGACCCAGCCATCAGCACTCACAGCCCAGAGAGCCAAACGTGTCCTGGGTTGCATCCAAAGCAGTGTGGGCAGCAGGGGAGGGAGGGGATTCTGCAGCACCTCTCCTTTGGGGACAGGCTAAAAAAACTGGGTTTATTCTGCCTGGAGAAGGCTCTGGAGAAATTGTACAGCATCTTCCAGTACCTAAAAGGAGCCTAAAAGAGAGCTGGAAAGTGACATTTTACAAGGGAACGTAGTAATAGGAGAAGGGGAAATGGCTTTAAACTGGAAGAGGGAAGATTTAGATCAGGTACAAGAAAGAAATGCTTTCTTTGTATGGTGAGACACCAGAACAGGTTGCCCAGAGAAACTGTGGATGCCCCATCCCTAGAGAAGTTCAAGGCCAGTATGGATGGGGCTTTGAATAACCTGTTCTAGGGGAAAATGTCCCTGTCTAAGGAAGGAGGATTAGAACTAGATGATTTTTCAAGTTCCCTTCCAAAACAATTTTATGTTTCTAGAAGTTTAAAATGTTCAATAACTATGTGCTATACATTAAAAGGAAGACTTGAAAGGTAGATTAATACAATTTTTAACATAATGGTAGTTAAATAAGGCCTTTCAAGAGAGGTGGAGTCCCTCACAAATGCCCAGTGAACTAAAATGCTGCCTTTTTGGTAGTCCTGCAACATTTTATAGGTCCTGCAAAGAATGGATATTACTTTCTGCCTGACACCATGATTAGAGAGCAGCTGTTAATATTGTAGTTTTATTTCATGACTGATTAAAGCATCTTGGTATTCCACTAGGTCTTCTCTCAATGGTCTTTGGGCAGAAATTTCAAAAGGTTTGTCTCTGGACATTTCTGGCCTATGGTCCTGATGCCTCCTGCTGCCCAGCTATCTAAACCTGTGTTCTCATGATTTCCCTCTCTAAATAGCTGCTGCTGAAGATAATATGCATATCTGAGAAGCCTGTCTTCCCCAGCAGAATCTAGAGACAGTGCTGTAGAACTACTTTGCTTAAGCATACAGCTGGTACCTTCTTTTCCCTCCAACACTACCCACTGCAGTATACAATGGTATAACTACCAGATAACTAGCAGGTGCTGAAAGGAAAGCAACTTCAGCACTAGAAGAGCCTGCATTGCTGCATTTCTTCCCACAGCCAACCAACTGCATCATTTCAACGCACACTTTCTACTGGCATGAACCAGAACAGTTTTTTGACAATGCAGCACAATTATTTTGGAAGTCTGGGATACCCACCACACGAGGGAGTCCTTGGCTGCTGTTTCCCATCAGAACTATGGAGTACCCAGCCAAAGGGCTGAGCGAGCTAACTTCTGGAAGCAACTGCTGATTACATTACCAGAGTAACCAGATAATACTGCATCTTGTCTGGAATAGTAAAACACTCCTGTGAAGTCTGAAGGTCAAACAAAATAAATAATTAAGAGTATCAGGTAATAATTTTTTCCACAAAAAACTGAGTCAAGACAAATTCTAGAATCAGCTGAGCTCTCAAAACCTTTTCAGAATATACTGATCAAGTAAGACTGAGTTCTATGAAATGTACTGGTTCCTTTCAAAGAGCAAGAAGAAATGTTGTTTCTAAATTTCTCACTAACAGGTAAAAGTAAGGTAACCAAAGCAGCCCCACTAATTGAATTCTGTTAATGATAAATTTTGGAAGAGAATATACAAAACTGTCATAAATGACCATCCCAATAGGCATATAAAAAAGAATGAGAAAACAACAACAAAAAAACCCCAAAACATTTACAACCTCATTAATAATATGTCTTAAAATTAATAACATACCACTAAGGTATAAAACAATTTTCATGGTCTAATACAGAAACTTAGCAGAGACTAACCAATCATACTCTGGAAAATTAGAAATCTGAACAGCAAATAACACATTCATACATTTCCACAGAACAATCAAAAATTATCGATAAGCATACAGTTAAAAAATGGGATTTTTCTACAATAGTCACCATACAATCACTTCACACATACCAGGCTCTTTCAACTTCTGCAAAAAAGATCTTATTGCAAAAGACTAAGCTATAGGAATATAACTGGTAAGAACATCAATATCACAGAAGAAATGGTAAAAAAAACCTATCTTGAAAAAAAAAACAACGAATGGGACATACTATTTACATCATTATTACAGTGAAGAACACAACTCTGAGTCTAAAAACTGGAATTTATTGTCTACAAGTCTACAGAAAGAGAACTTACAGGAATTCCAGAAGATTGAGGATCTTATTTCTTTTGATAATTTAACTTCAGCTACATATGCTGCATTCAGTAAGGCAACTCTTAACTTGCCCAAAAACTGCCATCCAGACCTTAACTGGAAGAGAATAGTCCATTTTCTAGTGAACAGTAATGTACTTTCTGCTTCCAGCCATGTAAATGATCATTTTACAAGCACTGTTTTCAATAAACCAAACTGTGCTTAAAGCCACAAGCTTCTGTCTCTGTGTATGAAGTTAACTGGCAAAAATCCACTAAACTGCAAGAACAAGCCAGCTTCATATTTTTGTAATCAGGACCAAGTCAAATTCACAGAAACTTGGCATTACAGGTTTTATTCTGCCTTTCATCACTCCAAAGGCTGTATGCACTGGTGGAAGAACGCTGTTAAAAGAAACATCCATGACAACATATAAAGACCATGTATAAGGCTCCCATTAAAATTCTTCTCATGGACTCAATTTTTCCAAGTCCCCTAAAATTTCAGGGTGAAGATCTGTTCCATGACCAGTACACCAAAGCAAAACTGGCACTACAGAAAACCAAGAGGATTATGTAAAGATCAACCTAAAAGCCACAAGTAGTAGTCAATGTTATTGCCCTTTCCATCTGGCAAGGGCAGATCTGTTGGAAACCTTATGCCTTGTCAGTGCTACTGCATATCTAAAACTCATGGCTTTGAAAGTGATCTCAGTTGAGCCTGGGCTGCCAGTTTCTTTCAAGTCTCTTGTCACTGTTGCTCTGAGCAGTCTTAGCTTTCCCTTCAGCTCTAAATCTTTCACTTCCCTTAATGGAAGTCTAATTTTAGGGTACGTAAACTAACCTTACAGGAAGATTGAGAAAGAAAATATGATCATGCTTTAATCTGAGGCTCTTAATTTGATGCTTCTTACTGCCTTGAAGATAAGGTAGGAGGCAAAGAAGGTTTTACTTTTTATGTGCCAGAAGACGAAAAGGAAGCAGGAGGAGAGAGTTTGGTGTATCTGTGGAGGGGATTAGTGTTTAAAGTTACTTTATTTACAGTGTAGAAAGTTTTAAGTGTTCCCATGAGAAAAAAAGAAAATTTTGAGCATAGTAGGGCAATGAGTAGCTGGAATTTCAGGCACTTGTTCATACAGTATGAGTGCCTGATACAGTGAGTACCAATGGATGAAGAGAGCAGAACTTCATCATGTTTCAAGAAAGGCTTGCTATTTTTTTTAACTCCCCAGATCTTTTTCCTTGTTAGCCTTTACTCCCGATGTGTTTGATATTTGAAGTCCTATGTTGCTCTAATGCGTCAGATGTTTTGTGTGCTTGGCTGTGAGAGTAGAGTGATTTGGTAGCTAAAGGAAGAACTAGTAGAAGCTGCCTGCTCTTTTGTGGTGTGCTGAGTCTGTAATATTCAGGGGTACTTGCTAGCTAGTGCTAGGTGGTGTGCTGAGGCGAGTGAGCTTTTGTCAGCCTGGCAGTTTCTGATTAAGGCAGGGTTGTGGACAGAAGGTGCTGCCTGGAAAAGTGTATCTTGCCAGTAGATTATGTCGTGCAAAACTTGACTAAAATGTGAAGTTAAGAAGAGAAACCAAATGGGATTGGAGGCAAATTTCTATTTATATGAATTTGTGTATGTTTGTAGTGACAGACTGCTCTCTGGAGCATCTTGCTCAAGACCTTGAAGCATAGATCTTTTGGGGATGGGGAGGGTTGATCTTAAAATCACCTTTGTAATTTTCAAGTTTGTTTCAAACTCTCCTGATGTCAAATTGCAGTATCTGTTGTGGCCTAGGGACCTGGTGAGTTACAGCACAAAGTTAATAAAGTGATTTTGAACTTCATGTGCTTGTTGCAGAAAAGTGCAGCAGCAGAGTATTGGCTTACTTAGCTAGCTTGGGTGTTTGAAATACCATCCTACAGGGATAATCCTGAAAGAGTTAAGTTTCAAAGAAACCTTATGTGTGGACCCAGAGCACAACTAACATCTTAAGTCTCCTAACCGGCTGTAATTAAATGGTTCAACGTTCCTTCCAACCCAGGCAATTCTGTGGTGTTTTATATTTCTGATTGCGATTTAATATTACTGAAAAATATTTAGCAGTATTTACTGTACCTTTACATAGTAAAGGCATAATTCATTGTACTTCACATGTCTCCTGGAAATGAGTCATGTAAACAGGTGAGGATAAAGAAAATTGTTTTGCCTTGTGTTACTCAAGATAGCACTTAATTGTCTTTCTACTTTCGCAGGCACAATGCTGTTTCGACTTTTCAAAGTTCATAGGCTTTGTTTTCACAAGTAAAGGAGGTAGAAAAGACCTGTTTGACTAACCTGCCAGAGATTCACTCATAGTGCTAACTTTGTGGAAACAAGCTCTTTTTTAAAATGGTTATTCATCCATATGTTAACCTGAGCTAATGAGTTGATCTCAATATATAGCATAAGCAAGAACTTGATGTTTTAAAAATTTAACTCTTTTTATATGACTAAATATAACTAGGGACCTTTCTGATTGCTGAATCACTCTGCTTTTCAGCAAACAGTGTGCCTTTTGATGGAGATGATTGCAATATACATTATCCTGCACCTTTCTGCGAACAGATTGCCATTCACTTTTGTCAGTGGCTGCCATAACTTGCAAGAAGCTGTGAAAGCATTGGGGTTTGCCAACTTGCTTTGGTCCTGTAGTGATGTGGACTATCTCACATGCTTTTTGCTTCATGCTGGGAGTCCCAGGCTGCCAGTTTGATATATCTTACACTGTGTACTTTTTTGTATGTGTATGTAGGTATGTGCTGCTGTTACATCTTGGTGATCAAACAACTAGGCCAGCTGTTTGAATAAATGTTTGATTCTAGTGGAAGCTAGTGTGTGAGAGACCTCTCGTTAGGCATAAGTTTTTACAGTGTAACTCCTTTGCAGGGTAACTATGCTGTGAAGTTAGAGCAAAGTATGAAGGTATGTTTCAGTGATTTCTGTCTCAGTTTGGGTAGTGATGTAACTGACCTGCATGCCCTGGAGCTATTTCACTCCAAGGATGTCACGTATATCCCTACAGAAAGTAGATATTTCCTCTTCACCTCCACAAGCTGAGTGGTAAGTAATAAGACTTCAAGCTGCAGATGGTTCTAATAAGTTCAAATTTGGTCCATTATGTATTGAGGCAGCTAATATATCGTGTTGCAGAAGCAAGACCTTAAAATACATGCAAGGAACTTTCTAGCTGCATGTGTTTATTTTCTATAAAATATATGTATAGCTACATTTTATTTTCTTTTATCATGGTACTTAACAGGCAGCTCTTACTATGAAAATTTGCCAGACTGCCATTGTGGTTTTCTGTGTACAACTGCAGAAAAAGGGCTTACTCTGCTATTCTCTGGAATTTTTCTTCCTGGAGTATGTCAAGTCAGAATGGAAATAGAATGCTGTAGAATGCCATAGAAGAAAACTATGCAAGCCTATGGCTTTAGTGACCTAATACTTTAATCCACAGTAAAGAGAAAATAACTGAGAGGGCTCAGATCTTGTACTTTATTTTATGATTCCTTTAATATTTTTTTTTAAATCTACTAATTCCCACAGTTATCAAGGACACAGCCATATTATCTTCAAAATTTCTGCACTGTTGACCAGCTGTTGCAGTTTGTTTTTACCTTTGCTTATTTGAGGCATTTAGCAGAATTTACTAAAACAGAAGGAGATTTTTAATCTGAATTCTTTCCTGTCTTCTGAGTTTCTGGATCTGTTGTGGATAAAGTATTCTTTGTAGTCTTTCTTGTAGCTGTGGCTATGTTCATGTTAAACCAAAGCTCTTTTTGAAATGCACTTGGAGCCTAATAATGCTGCACAATTGTTATGAAGTCTTGCCTCTGTAGTAAGATGTGTTGATTATTTTAGTTCCCCCCACCTCTTCCCCACCACCTTCTAAACTAAAAATGTCAGGTTTACTTGTGGAAGAATTTTGCTGTGTTCATGTAAGAATTAATTGTCATGGAGACATATTTCAGTTTCAAATAATGAAAACTTCAGCGTTTTTCAACATATTTTTTTCCTGTGTTCCTTTAGCAACTGCAAAGAGAAATGGCTTTTTCCAGCTATTTAGTATTACAGATTAGTAGTTGTTCTTATTTGTTAATTGCAGCTGTTCAAACTGAAAAAAAATGTCCTGCTTGTTCATACTTTCAAGCACATGTTTTTTGAGTTAAGACCCTTCACTAGGGAAAGAAATTATGTTTTGAGGACAATTTACTATTTTTTTTTTACGTTTTTATTTATTCATCAGTAAAGACCAGACAAAAAAAATGAAAACAGAAGCATGTGATTGAAAGTTACATTGGAAGCTAGCCTATGAAGAAAGTTGCCTAGAGCAGGAAAGTAATTTTCAAACTTGACATCACGGCACATTCCAGGATGTCTTTCAACACTCTGAGGTTAAATAGCAGGTAAACACCTGGACAAAAACCAAACCAAAACAACCATTCCAAAGCAGTATGTATTTCTGTGAAGTTTTGGAAAATAACTTATATTCAGGTGTGTCCTGCTTTTGGCTGGGAAGGGAGTTCCTTTATTCTCAGCAGTAGGTAGAGTGCTGTGCTTTGGAATCAGTATGAAAACAATGTTGATGGCACGCGGCTGGTTTGGCTGTTGCTGAGCAGTGTTTACCCTGAGTTGAGGACTGCTCAGTGTTTTGTGTTCTGCCAGCGAGCAGGTGTGAGAGCATAGCCAGGGCAGGGGACCTGAACTGGCCAGCAATGTATTCCACACCATAGAACCTCATGCCCAAATTAATAATCTGGGGGAGTTACCTGAATTGGGGGCTGCTCACAGTTCAGGGATAGGATTTGGTATAAGCCAGTGGATGATGAGCATTTTTTTTTTATCTGTCACTTGTTTTCCTTGGTGTTTCTCTCCTTTTTTGTTTTATTTTATTAGTAGTATTTCATGTTACTTTGTTTCAATTACTCAACTGATTTTCACTGGCAAGCTTTTTTTTTTAACTTCTCCCGTTTTTGATAAGGACGTGAGGGGGAGTGTTTTCAGATGTGGCTGTGTGCTCCTAGTTGCCAGCTGGGTTTAAACCACAACAAAGTGTCGTGCCGGTTTTTAACTTGTGTGAGCACATTGCCACAGGTTTTGAAACAACTCAGGAGTAGAATAAAGTGCTCTACATCCACTTCCTTATTTAAGGTGACTAGGTAGAAACAATAAGGAGAATATGTAACACTGCTGGCTGTATTCCTGACAAAGAGTAAACTGAATGCAAAAGACAAAACTGGGATGCCTGGAACATTTTACTACTAATAATGGTAAAAATTAAGGGTATAGCTAGCTTCCAGAAAAGTACTTGGTTTGGCAAATTCCATGGTGTTATTTTACCTTGGTGTGGTAAGGATCTTCTCCTTGTAATGTGACAAGCTAGTTTGTAAGAAAGTCTGGGTGTCTAGTTCAGTCTTCATTATTTCAGGTAGTTTGTGGCTGTTTGTTATGCTTAAACATGAGGCACTAATGGGCATGATTCTCAGTGTTCTTCCTCCTTTAGTGTCCATAAGTATTCACTGTTTCTTGTTCAACAGCATGCACCTTCCCATGCAGTTCCTGCTTTCAACCACGCTTTCTGGCATTGTGATTTTCTGTTTTGACAAATAACCTGTTAATAACCTTCAGTTGTTGTCTCTTCTGGCTTGTTTGAACATCTTTCATCAGGTTCATGTAATGCCTAGCATCCATTGTACCCCCACCACTTTATCCTGATGCTTCAGGGAAGAACCAGAACTGCGCTATCACTTTTGTATCCAGCAACAACAAGCTTGTGTTGGTGAGGCACCAGATGAAGAATTACAAGGCAGGAGGATGGCACCAAATTAATGAAGAGTTGAACCTGGCTTTGAGATTATATATAATCTACTTACTGTGTGGCAGGATATACTGTCAAATACTTTGATCAGCGTTTGATCCTGAATGAAAATTCATTCTTGAACTTCCATTATTCCAGATCTAGGGAAATAGCTGAGCAATGGTTTGGGAGAAAGGCACTGAAGTATCAAATACTGAAATCTAATAGCGATCATAGTTTACGGGTGTTTTCATACATGCTGCTCAGCCTTGCCTGCTCAGTGATATATGGGTTGTGTGTTCAGTAAATAGAATCCATCTGCTGAAACTATAAGCAAACTTACTTGTTATTTAACTTAATAAATTAGGGATTGTTCAATGACATACACAGGTTCCCTCATTTTGCTGAGTTGTTCTTAAAACTCAGTTCAAGCCTTAATGCAAACTGAAATATAGTTTGAAGCTTGAACAGTGAGTTACATTACAAGTAAATAGAAAGGTTGATTGTATTCTCTAATTAATTTAGCCCTTCTTGTTCACATTCATGTAGGGAGTTTCAGATACAGTGCTACGCTTAATTGAGTTGTATGTCTGAGTGTGTGCTCCTGGCCTTATTCAGTGCCAAGATAATAGTGTGGTAGTCTCCAAGGCATTGATCACAGATGACAGTAGTGACTTAAGAATATGAGGCAACTTTTTGCAGAAAAGCTGGTGCCAGCTGAATGATACTTCATCTTGGCTCACAAGTCCTCTGTGAGATTTTCACTCTGCAGGATCCCTCTAGTATTATTATAGAACATTCCAACAACTTGAATTGCAAAATCCACATACACAAAAGGGTTGGATGCTTCTTACTTCTGTATCTGAAACTCTGTTAAACTTTCCATGCTTTACAATGATTTGATATTTAGATATATTTACAATGTTATGATAGGAGGAGTGAACACTGCAGAGCTTAGCAAGTTTCACGTGTTCTAGATTCAAGCAGCCAGTCAGATAACACACACTGTTATTGCTTCCACTAACGACACAAGTAGGTTTTCCCTTGATTACCAAAAGATTGCTGTGCAAGCCACAGCAGGTGTAAGAACCCTCTCTATGAGATCAACTTTTCATCCATTCTCGGCTGAAACAGGCCACTTACCCCTCAGAAAAGAAAATCCTTCTCCAAGTCATGGCCCCAGCTGTTCCGGCTGACTAATTCAGCATTGTGACAAGCGTTTCCTCTGACTGCACTAGGGGAGACTGAGTGCCCCATAACCAAGAATCTGGCAGAGGAGAGTCCCTCCTAACAACACTGCACTGATCAGATGCACATACATGGCCAACACTGAATTGTGACCAGCATTACCACTGTGAAGAACACGAGCTCCGTCTGATGACGTTCTGTCCAACTCTGTAATTTATTTCTGTTTCTATGACCAACTCAGAATCCTTTGCTTTTACTACCATGGTACTTCAACGAAGACTGAGAACATGCATGAAAACTGAAACAGTCTGTACAAACTTTAGTTGCAAACATACTGACACAGCTGCTTCAACGATTTTATGGAAGCATTCAACTTTAAGGCAGTTTTTCTAGAACTACAGGTCTAGACATCTGAATTGTGTGCTGCATTTTATATCTTCACTTTGTGTAACACAAGAAAGAGAGAATACTTCAAAGTTATCTGAGAAACTATTGTCTTCAAGAAGACAAGATGAAATCTACAAAATTAAGCAAGATACCCTGTAAGCTTTAGTCTTATGGAAACATGTTAGAGATAAAAATGTGACCCTTCCTCTACATGAGTATCCATCATTGTACTGCAGACTAGACAACAGTACCCTGGATTGTACTCTAGACTGCAAAAGCCTATGTACTTTTTAAAGGGGTCACAAAAGACTTGAACTTTACTCTGTAAACCTATAACGCTGACAGTAAAGAAACACCACCACAGTGGTCTGACAGACAGTTGCCAGCCACAAGACAAACAGGAATCTGGATTTTTTTGAAAAAAGTGTGTAAGAGGACCAGACTCAACAGCATGTAAGCTCCAACAGCAAGGCAGCTGGACCAAGTCTGGAAAAAATACCATATAATAGTGATCAGTAGGCATGTCCTAAAGTGGACTTACTCTTTATCTTCAAGCAGAGATGACAGAAGGCAGCAGGAATTGATTAAGTCTTCAACAGCAGAGCATCTATCTTCTTGTACTAAAGGTAACTATTACTACAGCTTCACAGTTCATACACAAGTCTATGAATGTGAAACACAGTCCTAGGCTAAGTCTCTAAGCATATCCTGCCTCACTTTTTAAACAGAACAAGCAGGCATGCTAAACTGCAAATTTAATCCATATATAACCATTATTACCAGTTCAAATACAGTCAAGAAAACCAGACCTATTCATGAGCAGGTTCTCTTTTAAAGAAAGTAAGTTGTGAGTTTTATGAGTACATGATTATTTTAATGAAAGAACAGTAGAGAAGCTTTGAAGCAAAAAAAACCAAACAAATACCTTCACAAACTTAAAACATCTGAGTTAGCTGTTTTCTGAAATTAAGGAGTCTATATTCCATGACTTTCAGTTTAGCTAAGAATGCCACAAGCATGACTGAAAACTGGAACATTATTCCACTATGTGGAAATTAAGCATTAATCTTCCACATGTACAATTGAAATTGTACTAGAGACAGTAGGAATTAAAAGAATGCAGCCATTGTTTTTTTTAAGGCAACTATAGTCACATTTTTACCTATATTCAAGTTTCAGAAAAGAAGGTCTAGAAAATGTTGACCATACTATGATATTTTTTGCTTTTTAAGTGCCAGCTACTACTGTTTCTTGTATTTTTTTCAAAAGCTGCTAAATCCATCTATCTTGTGAAAGCAGAAAGCATGTGCTCTTTTAAGTGCTTGACCGGGCAGCTCCAATAATTAAACTTCATTCCATTTTATTCTCTTCCCTAACATTTAGAGTATTTTTAGCTTATTTTTTGTAACTATACATGCTTAACACTAGATTACATAAAATGTTATCATTATATGATAAATGTTACCTCTGCTGCCTTTAAATATGTATAAGCACTTAAACTAAATTAAACAGTTATCTAAAGTGGCTGCCTGGAATTCAGTAATGTTGCTTTCTTGAGACCAGGGTCCCCTACCTATTATTAATTAATGTACACGATAGTTTTATAATTTGTATTGATATACATCTGCATTAATCAAAAGCATGTAAGAGTTAACACATAACACAGACTCTAAAATAGCTAGGCACAGTGACTCATTCCTGACAGATTCTCTGGTTAACATGTGAAGATAAAGTGACGCTTATGACCCACTTATCAGATGCTGCTGTCAGTGGGATTCTCACATGAAGAGAGACTCTTGTTCAGCACCCTTTAGAATTGCCAATACTACCAACATTTAATTTATTTACCTTGAATAAAACAATAAAACAGCAATCAGCTACTTTAACTCTTACTGGTAACACATGAAATGCTTTTCCATTAATAAAGAAGACTTCACTTTGACTATTAATCCTGCCCCCAACACAAAGTTCTGCCCATGAAGGGCATGCTTGGAGATCTATCAGGAACCTTCACAGATCAGCTTTCTCCCTTATTCACAAATAAGTCCCAAACTAAAAATCAATAAAATAATCAGGACTTGGACTTCAAACGCCTCACATGAAATTAGTAAGTGAACTCCAAGGTGCCTCCTTCCCCTCAAACAAAACAAGGAAGGCCTTAAAATTCAAGACCTCTCAATCCTAAAGAGTGCCGACAGCTTCAAGGAAATGAAGCACTTTCACCTCTACACATGGCCGTGAGGTTGGAATTAGATGCTTATTAAGGTACCATCCAACTGAAAACATTCTGTGCTTCTACAATAATGCAAGTGCACTTCAGTGCTGCAGATGTGATGACAGAGTGAGTGCTAAATAACAGGGTGGGAGATAACTTGGCTTAAATCCACCGGATGCTAATGAGTATTTGGGTCAAGATGACCCAAGTGGCTGGCCGTGATATCTCTGAATTTTAACATATGGGCCTGGCAACCCAGTAATCCCAGGGGGAATAACTCTGACTCTCAGGACAGGACTGCGGTTTCTAACGGGGCACAACTGCAGAGATCACACTTCACACACAGCGCCACGGGATGATGCCCTTTGGGATAAACAAGTTGATCTCTGTCCCAGTGGTCTGTGGGCTATGGTTACTTCCTCCCTACTGTTGGTCTTGAGCAGTGACAGTGGCCACAAAGTGAAACGCAGTCTTTGACACTGAGCTTGGGGGATAGTAGCACTCTAAGGCAAGGATAGGATTCGATTGGCCCACAATGTTGCCACCAAACTTCACTCTGTTGGCAAACTAGCAGACACAGGGTGGTGGAGACACCAGTCATTACAGACCTTGTTGATATCTTTAAGTATTGAAGTGTACTTCAACTTCTATGCTACCCTAAACTTAAAATGTAAAGATACTCACCAAGTAACTAGCACACATGACAGTTCATTTAAGAAAGACAAAAAGAATTGCTACATTTTAACGGAGGAACAAAACCAATAAAAGGTCTGAAATTCATGTCGTATTTCTTCCTGGTAACAATCCTTGTTCTGATTTAGAAGGAAAAGAAAAAATTTGCTTTTCAAAACTCTCTGAAAGTGAGTAAAAACAAGATTGAAAGTCAAGAGCTTTCTCCTCAGCATCTATAAACACAAGGTTATCTTGCTCCAGGCTACTTAAATCAGAAGTATTGCTCCCAGTGCAGTTACAAGGTAAGACACCGTATTTCTCAATCTCACTTAAAATACTAAAACCTTTTGGAACAAGATCGATGCAGAATTTTTTTCTGGCAGCTGAAAGCGTATCTCAAAGCTGAGGAGCTGCTCTCTGATAAAAGTAGTAAAACCATCTATCTATCTATCTTCAAATAAATTCAACTCTGTAGTTCTCTGCTACTGAGAATGTACTTGAAATTCAGGATCCTTCTCAGGCATCACTTCATGTTACATGGAAAACATCACACCTTGAAACAACTAAGTCCAGCTCTATTCCCAAATAAGGAGTCTTTTGAAACTACACAGCAGCAACAGTGTGCTTCTGGCATATATAAGATCAGACCCACCATGTAAGGATGTGGGCAATTTGAACACTGATCATGAAGACCTTGAGGTTAACTTCTGTGGGCCTGCAGTAGCTTCTGAAGTCCTTCCTAAGCAACTTCAATAAGGAACGACAAATATGTGGGATATGCAAGATAGAGACAGTGTCTTTGAATAGCCATCCCAATAACTGATGAGATAGTACTTTACATCTTTCCACTCCAACAACAAGAGAGCAGGAAACACCTAAAGAAGGGACCTTTGGTTTCAAAGCATTAAAGTCATTACCTACAGAGAAAACAGGCTTGTATTCTCCATCAACCAGTCTTCACCTGAAGACAGCAAGCTGTGCCACCAGCCCCATTTGGTTTCTTTGGCATCCCCAAGAACATTCTTTACACTGAAGAGCAAAGATTGCTTTATGGTTTGGTCAGGCCAGAGCAACTAAAAGCAGCGATTTCAGTATCCCAGACTACCATGCTGAAGGAGGGTGCTTCACAGATTTACCCATTCCACTACCTAATGTCTTAAGAACAAGTCATCTGCTGTAGGAAGATCTGCAGGTTATTCAGAGCCATAGGGGAAACAAACAACAGAATTCAGCCACCAGAAGTCAGACAGAGACTGTTCAGTAAAAAGGAAGCAAAGGAGCATAAATTTATTCAAGAGTGCATCCTAAACAAACTCTTCAAGTGCTGCAATTGAAGCAGCACTTGAAAAAACCAGCTTTACCCATGAAGTAGGATAATCTGCCCTTTTTCCAAGGTACAAGCTTCTTCACTCTGAAAAGAAGCAGCTTTGCATCAAGTGCTGAAATCTAACTTCAATGAGGTGGAATTAAAATTCAAGGAAACTTTGTATAAACATCTGTTTTTCCACATGTGAATCTTCTTTCCTAGTACTCTGAATCCCAGATAAATGTCCTGTAAGCATTTATAGCACTCAAACTAACCTAAATGAAATGCAAATAAAAAACCCTTAGTTTTGGGGTATAAAATTTCAAACATTTTATTAATATAGGTTTCTTCTGACCAGTAGCATCAGCACTGCTTCCTTCTGCCTTTATTCCACAACTTAAAAGAAATGCAGAATACCATCTGAAAGTTTGCTGGTTGGAAAAATGAAAAGATACAGAAAACTCCAAAACCAACATACCTGTTATTTTGTCCCTGACAAGCTTGCAGGATTCTATTTCCCCAATGCTGCCAAAGAGACTCTTCAGTTCCTCTTGGTTCATGTTTTGTGGAAGGTAGTTGACTATTAAATTGGTCTTGCTATCTTCTGTGTTCCCAGAATCAACTGGTGATGAGCAATTGTTGATGGTAGCTGAACCATGGGCTGTGTTATTACAAGTTGGTCCATTAGACAGTTGTGTTTCCATGGCAGCAATTACCTGCTGAAAAAAAACAGAAAACAAGAACCATCAAAATTCATATTTCAGCATCTAGTAGGAGTGTTCAAACAAGAACCTAAAAGACCTGTCACTATGCAGAAATGGTACTGTCAAGGCCATATACTACCTCTACATGCAAGAAAAAAAACAAGCAAACACCAGTACAGAAGGGCATTAAACTGTTAGTCAAGACAATATTTTAGAACCTTGCAAGCAAATAAACTATCTTCTACAAGCTCATTAAATGAAATCAGCACTCAAAGCTTAGTTTCCATCCTCTGCCATTCCCGCCATTTAGGGGAATCACAGTCTTTTTATTATAGAAGTTACCAAACAA
The DNA here is from genome assembly GCF_001522545.3 of Parus major. Taxonomy (NCBI): domain Eukaryota; kingdom Metazoa; phylum Chordata; class Aves; order Passeriformes; family Paridae; genus Parus; species Parus major. Next base: position 49,849,060 of record NC_031799.1, on the reverse strand, counting down.
AACTAGCCTCTTTCAAAAGTAATTATTTCTATCAACTTACAACTGGTTACTGAAAAAACATGAAATGCAGCTTTTAAGGAAGTAGAATTTGAGTATTTTCAAAAAAGAGGTGGGCATTAACTATATCCAAAGAATACTTCTCATGAGAAATAGCAGAGATCAAGATTAGTACTTTGAAGAGATATTTAGAGGATATATGAATGTGCTGGGATGGAAAATACACACTCTTCCTTGACAACATCCATGTCAAACCTCTGTCATCACAGGCTGGAATCCGGTTTCTAAATACTTTTATTTGCCAAAATTGATAACTCTTATTTCTTCCCTCGCCTGAACTCTGAGAACAGATTTGAATCTTGAACTTAATTTACTTTTAGACCACTGCAGAACTGCTCTGTGCCTGGAAGACCACAGAATAGATCCTCCTAGAGCCTGTGCTAAGGCAGATGGAGAACAGGAAGTCCTGTCTGACCAACCAAGTGGCCTTTCTGTGATGAAGTGACTCCATCAGTGGATATGGGAAGGGCTACAAGATGTTTTCTATCTAGACTTATGTAAAGCCTTTGACACAATCCCCTACAACATCTTTATCTCTGAAATAGAGAATATCTATGGGTGGCTTAATAGACAGATAAGAAAGTGACCAACAGAGGTGGTAGTCAACAGCTCAGAGACTCGATGGCCCTCAGTCACAAGTGGTGTCCCTCAGGGGTCCATACTGTGACCAGTGCTACTCAATGTCTTCATTAGTAGCACAGACAAACAGATCAAGTACCCTCCACAAGTTGGCAGATGACTCCAAGCTGAGTGGTGCTGCTGACACTCGTGAAGTTCAGGATATCATCCAGAGGTACTTCAACAGGCTCAAAAAGTGAGCCCATGGGAATCTCACGAGGTTTAACAAGACCAGGCGTTAGGGGCTGCATCTGGGTCAGGACATTCCCAGTATCAACACAGGCTGGGATGAACAGATGGAGAGCAGCCCAGTGAAAAGGGCTTGGGGGTGCTGGGGGTGAGAGGCTGGACATGATCCAGTCATGAGCACTCCCAGCCCAGAGAGCCAAACGTGTCCTGGGCTGCATCCAAAGCAGTGTGGGCAGCAGGGGAGGGAGGGGATTCTGCCCCTCTGCTCTGCTCTGGTGAGACCCACCTGGAACCCTGCATCCAGCTCTGGGGGCCCAGCACAGGAAGGACATGGACCTGCTGGAGTGAGTCCAGAGGAGAGCTTGGATTAGAGGGACAGAGCACATCTCCTGTGACAAATTACAAAATTTGTCACAAATCTGAGAGAATCAGGTTTGTTCAGCCTAGAAAAGAGATGAATTTGGGGTGGCCTAATTATGGCCTTTTAGTATCTGAAGGGAGCTTACAAGAAAGATGGAAAGAGCCATTTTTGAAGAGCACAGGACAAAGCGGTATTTCTTCAAACTGAAAGTTTGTGAGGTGGTAAGGCACTTGCCCAGAGAAGCTGTTGATGACCCCATCCCTTGAAACGTTCAAGATTAGGCTGGATGGAGCTTTGAGCAACCTTATCTAGTGGAAGGTGTCCATGGCAAGTATATTAGAGACAGACAATCTCCAAGGTACTTGCAATTCAAACCTGTCTGATTCTACTGTGTCTCACTCCATAGTAACTGACTATGACTGCAAGATGCAACAGAAATAATCAGAGAGTCTGCTTGTACACAAGCACTTGTCCACAAGTTGCCACATATACAAAAGCCTCTCTGCCACCTCGGTCAGTGACTGAATGGCAAAAGATGGTAAATACAATGGATTTTTAATGGCATCATAATATTTAAGATTTGGGCAGCCTACTCTGTTTGAGCCCAACTGTTTAGAGCAATATGCAAGAAAAAACTAAGTAGGTTAATTCTCCAGTAATACATATTTCAATGCAAGAAGTTCACTAAAGAAATCCATCAATCACTGAAATTTAGCCTCATAATTAAACTGCTAAGAGGAGTTCTCACAAAAAAGCCTCTTGTAAAATCACAGAGCAGCATCAGGACCTCTGAAGGGTCTGTCCTAACAGTCCTGTTTAAAGCACCATTTGCAATCAGTGCATATCCAAACAGCTGATGAGGTCAGCTGTGTTCAGAGACTGCACAACTCAATCTCCTATTAATACAAGAGGGCGTAAGTTGAGTTTCTTACTAGAAGTCCAACTTCAACGTTCCTGGGAACACATTTCTATGCTCTGTGCTCTGCATATTGAAGTATTTTCCAAGAGGTTACTTCAGCACAAGGCAAAAAAAAAGATACATCTATTAGGAACACTCATTAGAAAAGCATGATCTAGTTTTCCTGTAGAGCTGCAACTGGAACAACATTTTCTTCCTTTGTGCCAAACTCCAAAGGGTAACCTGCTCCTGGCACTGATGAACATGTCCACTGAAAAGATTACAGATTATCCCAATTAAGATAAATTACTTTTCAAAACACTAGCATACCTGTTAAAGGTAGTCACTAATGCTGTGCTCTGAGGCTCTGTAGGTTTGCCTTTTCCCCTCTTTTTGTGTTTTATTCTTGAATTTGAAGTGTCCATTGATCAAAATTAGCAGGATTTAACAAGGACAACAAACAATTCTCTCTTAATTGCACATTTACTTTCATGTTCAGGTGGCAAGAATGGGATCCTAAGCCAACATTCAAGTGAACAGCTGCAGTAGCCTGTGTGTGCTGAAAATTACAGCATCTCTCAGCTATAGAACCATCTGCTCTGAATAAAGTGATACTAATATGTTTTACAAATAATGCATACCCCACTAACAGGCTAAAGAAATTGTTCATAAAAGACAATGCACTAAATATTTTTCACTCAGAAAAATAGTTTGAGATAAATTTACAGTTTTAAAAAAGTTCTTAGAATAGACTGGCAAATATAATTTTTAAATACTAATCATAACAACACAACTATACAGGTTTTCAAAGTTACTGCAATTTAGTATTCAGACCATACCAAAACCATTTTAGTACAATACTCCTCTTCAATTATCCACTGTGTATTTTCAATTAGTACTAAAATCTAATTGACAGTAGAAGAAAGGCAAGCCACTGCAGTGTAATTTCTACAGGAGATCACCATTTTACAGAAAAAGTTTCTTGGTATGCCACTGTGCTCTAGGCTCTCACAGAATAGGAACACAACCTACAGCCCATAATGAAACATGTATGTGAGTTAGCGTTCCAAATGGAAGGTTAAAAGACTTTGGTATGGCCTCAGCACTATTAACATGTAAAGAAGTAGCCTACAGAATTTAAGAAAAGTCCCACAGACCCCAGTCCAAGGCTCTGCTGCCCACGAACCACTTCTAAGCAGAGAAGCCACATCACACAGTCTGACTGCCATGTTAGTTTGGAGTTGCCGTCTGCAATATGGACACAAAAAGTACTGTATGTTAGATTAGCAAGATAATGCAACAAATCAGCTTGTACAAATTTACAGTAATTGCATTTATATTCCCAGCACGTCCATGCAGTGTGGCTTAATTGGATTTGAGGCAATTCCAATCTAATCTTTACAAATTCAATTGTAAAATTATTTTTCTTATGTGAAATAAGATGTTTATTTTTAAGAAGGTTTAGAAGACAATGCAGTTTAGTTACCCCTGCATCTACCCTGGAAACTACCTCCAGTACCACACCATGCCTAAAAGAAACTATGCCACAAAACATATTTTTAAATCTTCAAGACAGAAGAGGAAAGAAAAGAAATACAGTGAGTTGATTTTCCATCAGTACATAAGATGATCATGCACCACTAAAAGACAGTTCCCCTTACATGTCCTTTCCCAGCCCACTGGAAAAAAAAATATACAAAGATGACAAAGTACTGTATTAGAATCCAGTCCATTCTTGTGCAGATGGTACTCACTAAGTTTTCTTGCAACAGCTGTTTAGAAGTACCACTGAACATATAAGGGGCAACAGAGTCAAGGATTTATCAAGTGGAGTAATTGGAACAAAACATGCAAGTGTTTTTCATAAGGGTGTTCTTATAACCAAGAAGCTGTTCTTCATTTTAACTAAAGCACTGAAAATCCAGTTAGATTTAAACTGAACAATTCTAGGAGGATACCGCAAAGGCTAATAGGCCATTTGCAGATGATTACAGCTTGTCCAGATGTGAAATACAACCACAAGAGGAACAAATAGAAAGGCTCCTGAAGACTGCCATAGCTTGAGACTGCTGCTACTGAAGAGATCCTTCTTGCCCACAGTTAGCAGATGAGGTAAGTCTAAACTTGATAAAAAAAGACAGGTTTCCTAAGGCTGACGAATCCAGGATTTATAAAGATGTACTTTAAAACTTTTTCTGTTTCAAAATGGTGCACATTACTTTTCATGTCATTTTGCTACCAAGGTCGGCATGCTTAGCTGACTTCATGTCTGGTCTTTATTTCTAACTTAGGTGAATAAAGACCTTCAATCACCCTTTTATACAAAATACTGAGGTTTGGAATCAAGTGCAAGTTTGCATGTCATTCTCTGTGGTCTCAAACCAAAGATAACAGGAACTTCTCAAGCTCTCCATTATTCACTGGCAAACACATTTGATAAACTGCTTACTACATGAATAAAACCTGGAGGTGGGCTCAACTGACTTCTCTCAAGTCCAGACAAACTTTATTAAGAAGACTGCTTTTAAAACAGCAGTCTCCAATACTCTTGTCCTACAGAGACTGTAGTGATGTGCACAAGATGATGCATTTGGATCTCTATGGCTTTCAGCAAAGCAGTGTGACCCCAGGGATTATTTGTTTCCTGTGAACCACACAGGCTGGAGATGGAAAACGTCAACAGAACAGCTCACTTGTTTGTACAGAACTTCAGTGTACTCACTTCACTGTTCTCTCAAGCACCGCACCACTTCTCAAAAAAAGCCAAGAGCACCTGTCAGTTGAAGTACTTCCAGCTTGCATAACACATTTATCTTCACTGAAGCCTTCTATACAGTACTTGCAATCAGTGTGCAAGTCAGCTCTTTGACTAAAAAAACCCATTATGTCTCAAAAACTTATTTTGCTCTACCAGTTCTTCTACCATTTCTATTACTTTCAAGGCTGTACAGACTGCTCTCTTACATCTAGTTTGGAAAACTGGAATTCTTAAAATTTTATTTACATTTCTATCTGACCTAAAAACAGTACTCAATATGGCTAATTACATTCTAAGGGGAAAAAAAAAAAAAAGAGAAAGCTTCCTGAAATGAGTTTTCAGCTTTAGCACTGTACTAAATCAGCACATTAACACAGAATTTGAGCTGTGAGTTTTCTTCCCCCCTCCCCCCAAAGATTTTTAAAATACTGAGCTACTCAAGAATCCCCAGTATCATTAGAAAAAGCTAATTCAGTTTTTGACTACTAGCCTCAGAGACAGTATTACACTTCAGGTCATTAAAGTATCTTAGCAGTTACCACATTCAAAACCTATAAAACCATAATGCTCGGGAAGCAGGGTTCTATACCTGCTAAGGGAAAGTCTGTCTTTAAATACATTCAGATTAAGAGGGGAACAAAGTCAAGTTGACTGAGTAAATCTGCTCTTTATAATGCTGAAAGGAGGCAGAACTGAAGACACAGTTGTTCAGTTCAGCAATCTAAGTAGTTGTCCTTAACATGCAGTGCATGGCAGCCATCTATCTTTCAATAAACTTACTTTTAGTTCATCAAGCACAGATAAGATTTTAAACCCAAACACTCTTAAACACTGTTTATATCGCATTAACTGAATGCCAGTTTCTAATTAGCTGCAGTTCAAGCAAGTCATGAGTAAGGTTTGCCTAGCAGAGAAGCAAGTAGGCTTTTTTGTTTTTCAAGAAAAAAGACATCAGAAGTTCAAAAGACATATGGTTTATGCAATTAGTTCTGGTTGCTATAGAACAGTTCCAATTATAACATCATATTTTTATAGGAGAGCTTTAGAAAATATACTGGAGCTAGCAAGATGAAGACTGGATAAACAATAGCCACAGTGACCTACTAACTTTCCCTTCAACACAGGTATTTTGGTGTGCAACATACTCAACCATTCACGCTCAGCTGAAAATTCAAGCTGAGGCTGGATCTCAGCAGTGCTGACACAGAACGAAGGAGGTGACAAAACAGATAAGCCTTCAACCACCATTACTACCCCACATGCATACAGACGCTAGGCAGAAACATTTAGTGCATCAGACATATGACTAAAGTCTTTCTACCACCTGCTTCAATTCATATCTGTGCATCCTGGACATTGCTGGGTGAGAAATCATTTCACATAGGTTTTATACACATAATTTAATTCCATTTATAGATACTGCACTAGAAAAGTCACTGCACACATGCCTGCCACAATTACATCATATTCTTCTAAGCAATATTATCACATTAAGGTGATTACACTCTGAATTTAAGACAGCAGATACTAAATACATCTGCTTCCTTAAATATGCTATTACTGTTCAGAGGCAACCTAAGCCAGACCATCAGATGCCACCAGCCTCAAAGTTCACAGCTGATACAATGCCCTTGATTAAGTCCTAAGAGATCTAAATGTGCTCCTGTACATCCTCCTCAAGGCTTACATACCAGGAAACATTCAGAGCATGCTTTAGTATTTAGCGTTTGCCCTCCCATCCTGTTTCCCAGTGCAAGGGAAGCATGCAATAATTGCAACACATCATTTGGTCAAGCAAACACTACAGATATTTTCATAATACCAAACTGCAGAACAAGAACCACCTCTGGCTGTGCACATCATTCTTTATCTCTTCCAGACAGAAAGGCCTACATCAGAACTTTGGTCTCTACTTGTAATGAAGTTGTTCTTTTTCCAGAGGATTTATTCCATCTACTTTGACTTACAACAGTAATTAATGCATTTTAACAAGGATAAGCTGCTTCTTCTCTATGGGGACTATTGCTAAACATGTTAAATAAAAAAAAAAATCAATTATTTGAGGGCTCAGTGAAAGGTAAGACCTGGAACAATACAGATGCTGAATTTTGCTTTAAAAAACAGAGCTCAGCAAAACCATTTTTTTGGGGGGGTTATTAAAATTTTAAGTGCAGAATTACTGATACTTTGAATAGACACAATTCTTCATGCTTCCTCTTTAGTGACTTTTATCTTTACTAGTGTTAATTTGAAGGACTCCTTTTTTTTCAAATTGCCAAGTATCTTAGAAGCATACATAAAAAGACAGTACTAATTTGTGCACACTCAAAATATCTGTACAGTAAGAGATAACAGAGACTGTTCAATCTAGCATATGTAAACTATTACATAGTTAGCTTGAGCATCCCAAACTCCTTTGTGGGTAAAGGCACACACAGGCCAGAGGGCATGTCTTTCTTTGGTTAACAACCTTGCCTGTCAGAGTAAAACACTACTCACTCTTTCAATTTCCGTGTAAGAAGGATAGCTGTCAAGGAAAGCTTGATGAGTGCTCCGAGGTCCACATATTAACAACACATCTTGTGCTTGGCAAGTCTGCACAAACAGGCCAAACAATGCTCATTTCTTTGTCTCCATCTTCACTTTTTGTTTAATAGTATTAACCACCATGTCCCCATTAGCAGCCCTTCCCACCTGCATGTACATTCATTTGCTGTTCTCCCTCTATTACACGATTTAAGAATCTGCAGCACAAACTACATCAGAGTATTGATTCATGAGAACTCATGCAGCTCAGGAGAGCAAACCTGAAGAGTACCTCTTGATTTATGCTAAGTTATATGGAAGAACTTTGATAAAATAGATGAAAGACAAACTTCACAGAAAATTTAGAATTTTTCTGATAATGAGAAAATGATAATTTTCTCAAATCTTCAAGTAACTTGAAAAGTTACTAATGTAAACAAAGGCAATTAACACCAGAAAGCATGAGCCCTTTGCAACAATAAAAAGCAATTTCTAGCCTCTCAAAAGTGGCAGTTTAGAAGAACCTTTCCACAGTGACTCTTCAATGAATCACTAAAAAAGTAATACCACTTAACATTTCTACATCTTGGCCTCAAAGTCATAATGAATTGTAGTAAGCACAGAAAATGGTTATAAAAAAAAAGTCATGTGAATTTTAGGGAAAAGGATTGTAATTCACCTTTGTGATTACCGCTGCAGAAGTTAATCTGCAGAAGCTTTCAGCAGGAATGAAGAAGCAGCTGAAGCAGACTTTAGCCTATTCTAGGTAAGCAGTGAGAAGAAAATTGAAAAATTGCAGACAGTTGAACAAGGAATAGCTATTAGAGGCATGAAAGAGCTTAATAGTGCTGGTGACCACACTAAATTTCCACTTTTTTGCTTCTGTTCTTTATCTACTGAATGTAAATATTTGTAGGAACACTAAAAATGTATACATAGATTAAAATAAAAAGTCTCCAGTCATTATGAAGTGGTTTTGCAAACTCTTAACATTCCTACAAAATACTTAAGAGTATTAGGGTACTCTAAACAACGCCCTACTAAAGCTACTATGCATTAGGAATGAAGCCAACAAACACTTGCAAGGGGTTCTGAGAAAATAATACATGTACAACAAGGTAAGGACATAGCTTGGCAATGGACTAATCTAGAAAAAACAAAGGATCTCTTCTGACAAAAATTACTGATTATCCTATCAGATGGGGTAAAGGGAGGGAAACATACAGGGTAACTTAAATTATCCTAGAAACCATATTAGAAAGCTCAGCTCCAACAGTCTTCTGTAAAGAAAACAAGCACCTCCATTCCATTCAGGGATCAGCTCAAGTGAGACTCCAAGAAACCATTAACCATTTTTACATTCCTAATTATTCAGGTAATTTAGACACACAGCCACTTCTACCAACACAATTCCCTAAGCAAGACAGCATCAATATATATTACCAATTACCTCATATAAAAGAAAAAAAAACCCAAAACTCAAAATTATACTTTCTTTTTCACTGCCCTCTTTCATGTTAAAAACACTCAAAGCCTGCTGAGGGAAAATGATTACTTTGGATTGAAATTTTTTTACTATTTGATATTTTAGCTACATGTCAAGTTGGGACTGTTTGAACACAGGCAATATTGATGTTCAAGAAGAGTTTCACCAAAGTGATGACTAGATCACACAAACAGCTATTTCAGATCTCAAATAAATAAGCTCTGAACAATTCCAATCCTTAACCAATATTTAAATAAGATGGATTTTTAACAGGAGCGATTTTTCAACTGCACTATTCCAGCCACATAATCTTGCCAACTATGTCTATTGTTCTTATTTGCTGTCCCAGTCTCCTTTGCTAGCTCTCCCAGCCTTCTAGCAAAATGCTCTCCAAGGCAATACGGCTCTGTCAAAATGTGTATGTATTCTTCAAGATGTAACTGCATCTTATTGCAGACATTTCCTTTCAGCCTTAGACATTTGCAGTCCTCTCAAGCCTACTAACACAAGAGAACAGAAGATTCAGTGAGGGTGAAAGAAGACAACTTGATGACTCTTCAAATATAGCAACTTGATAGGTTGAAGGGTTTCAAAGTCAACATCCACTTGAACTGGCTAGGATGCCTACTTCAATTTTTCAGCATTTACCTCAGCATTCCAGTTGGGGTGTGTAAAACCTTCTCCTCTTACATACTGCAGTTACATCCTTCTTCCCCACTGACAAATTAAAGAACTGATGTTTATCAACAGAGAGGAAGAGGAAGCAAACCAAGTTAGTATGACTGAATAGGTATATAAATCAGAAACACACAAGTAAAAGAAATGGGATCTTCCTAATCAAGAAAGCATGTATCCAATTCCAAGGCCACGCACTACTCCACAGTGCATCTTCCTGAAGGACAACGTGGTTTTGTCCCTCACGTACTCAACCTTCTTCACTGCAACAGAGAGCCCAACAGTGAATGACAGGATTCATCTTCAAGGATAAGGAAGACAAGGCTAAAGGAACAGTTCCCTTGGGCTGGCTTTTCATGGCAGTACTCCTTGCCCAAGGCTCACTGATAAACTGGGGAGACAGTCTGGCCCAAAACACACCCCAACCAGATGTTCCACCAGAGGGTACACCCCAGCAGATCCACAAGGCACCTGGTATCCCCACCACAGCCCTACCCTTCAAGCTATAGGATGAATTCCTTCTGTTTCCTCCCTTAGGAGAGTATTTGTTCTCTGACAGAAACATTTAGCTCAAATGCAGATTAAACAAGAGAAAAGTTGCATGACTAAATATCCCTACCCCTTAAACACTCATGTATACTGCCATTTAGCTCAAAAAATTACATCCTCAACACTGTACAAAGAGAGGGGAAAATGCAAGCAGCTCTAAGTCAGAAACCAGTAACCAACATGCCTCTCCCTTCGTCTACAACCATTTTTAGAAGTACTATCAAAGTGGTATCAGGCTGGACAGCAACACAATGCCTACACATTCAGATGTCTCCTTTAGCCCAGACCATCAGTGGCCTGACATGTCACAGCATCCTTCCTTCTGCTCCAGAAGTCATGACAAGCAAAGCTTACATGCAACACAAAGTATTCAAATCAAACTGAAGCATGCACCATTATGTACACATACAGAATCAAATAATTTTTGCACAGGAAACATTAATTCTTCCACTGAGGAAACCTTCTGGGGAAGAAGATATCTCCATTAAGGTAACAGCTCAACTAGCAACACAAGGTAAGAGGTACTGGGATTTGTCAGGTACTCTGCACTCCAGCAGATACGACAGCAAACAAGCTACCTGAACATGCCCAAAATTGTTTAAATGATGTAGGATTACATCTTAGAGGTTAAGTACTACTCAAATAATAAATACTTGCTTTCATTCTTTGGTGAAAGGCCTCAAAGAGGCTTAAGAGGCAAAGAAGAGGGACTTGTGGCAACAACTGACTTGAGCTGCTGTTTTTTTGGGGTTTTTTTTGTCACAGCTGGGCATGAGGGTTTGGAAGAACATAAGGAAACCCTGTTCAAACTGAAACTTCCAGTCAGCATACTCTGCCCTCATCAGTTAAGAGAAGATGAAATTTCACCTGAAGTTACAAGGCTTCTATTTTATTACTTCTTTAAAAAAAGATTTTGAATCACAAGATGAAGATATCAACAAGCCACTCTTGTTAACAACTCACAGTGAGCTGATATGAAAACACATGGCCAAAGCCAGTTTACTTTCAAAATTTACGGTGGATTAAGACTGACTATTCAGTCCTCATGAAGTGTTCTTAATGGTCTCAACATAAGCACAACTTGCAGAAAAAAAAAACCAAACAAGCTGAACTGGTGCTATGATTTCACCCATCCTGCCCAGCCTATATAGGTTGGAATAGGAATAGGTAGGCACTAGAGTAGGTTACATGAAACCAGTAATAAAAGGCTTCCAACAGCAGATGAAAAGAACTTTCGTTTCATAATCCTGATAAACCATGAGAAATTAATAATGCAACACAGATATGACAGACCCATGTGCTGTGCTGTCTTGCATGCAGAATCTTTATTTCTATAATCCAACTAAAAATGCAGAGCAATGAATATTTAAAAGATTTGCTAGTTTAAAATAATCTTGCTCTTGCTTTCAGTCACCACAGAAACCCTGCCCAGGTCTTAAAGTTTCTAACCTCAGGGGATGGGAATTCTTGCACAAAAATTAATTCAAGAACAGAGAAGCCAAAATGTCAAAACCTCTCACTAAAATTGTCAATAATTTAATACATCATTAATACTGGTAATCAGCTTTTCTTATTATTGTGTCCATAAATATCAAGTTTCTGGGGCCACTTGGTATCCACACGCTCTAGTTCTTTCTTCTAACCTTTTCTTCATGGCAAATTCAACCTGCTTTGTCTCCCACTCCCGGTTTTCTTCAGTAGTCCAAGTACCATTAAACTGTGTATCACTAAATTGCCTTAATATACTTTTGCTCCTTACATGGGCTAACCCACATATCTTAATTTGACTCTCATGCTTTATTCTTTCATGTATTATTCTGTGCTATATCTTATATCCAGACGTATTAAAACTACAACAATGTATACATGTAGCTGACATTTCTATCATCTGTGTCTTAACATTATATATACATATTACTGCAATCTAAGTTTTTTAACAACTAAATATAGATTAGGCAATTTTCTTTCAAATTAGTTTCAAAAAGATGATTGCACTTAGATATTTATCTCTGCATCAAAAAAGACCCCTGAGCTAACACTCTACTTCACCACAGAACTAATTACATGCCTAATTCAATAGCAAGAGAAACACAGCCACAGAAGTACATCACTGTAACAGAGCTCCTAAATACTTGAAATCATATCTATTTTATTCCCATGTACGTCTTCAAGTCTCAATATCAAAGGAAAATCAAGAGAATTGTCTGTGAAAGAGATGGCAATAAGTATTAAGATAGCAAAACAGCATAAACAAAGTCAGACCAACAGCACAAAGCTCTGAATAAACTTTTCTGCCCTCTATCAAAGCTTATGAAGGTCTACAAAGTCACCTACACCCCAAAATATTGCTCAGTATACACAATCAGTAATACACACTGGGGAACAAAGGAAGAGTTTGGAAAGAGACACATACACAAACCAAAAAATCACTTTGAAATCATCAAAAGGTGAAAACTATGATGCTGATGTAATCCGATTTAGAATACGTTTGCTTTCTGTACAGGCTAACCTGCATATTTTTACTATCATTTCATTACAGAAATGCACTAACTCTGAGGCACCGCAGAAGGGCTGCTGCTTTCACCCAGAACACAAGTTTGAGATCAGAAAGTTAAGTCTTAGTTTAACTCTAGCAGCCCTGTAAGAGACCTGTCAAATACCATTATTTGTCATGGCGGCCAAAGGCTGACTTCTCAAGTCTTGAAGAATATCTTTAAATAAACTAGATGGATTTTATACCACAACATTCACTCTAACATGGAGAGAAGAACCCAGGTTTGGAAATTTTAGCCTTTGTTTCATAATGAAACTGGCTAGCAAAACAGGTAAGTTTCACTTCCATGGACTGAACCTTATGCTTGGGCAGAGAACTGGCTGTCTTGTGCACAGCAATCAGTAAGTTCATGAAGACTATTTCAGAGACAGTATGCATCTTCCCTCCTGACACTTTCACTTGCAAAAAAGATGACAGTGGTTTATACTGCATCACCTAAACTACAGAGTGCTTACATCTATACTTTACCGGAAAAGTCAAGAATGTTTTTTACTACAGCAGGAAAAAAAACCAAACAACCAAACAACAAAAGTAAGCCCTGACGACATGCTGACAAGAAGCCAAAAGGCATCAGTGCTTTGGAAGAATCTGAACAAAGGCCCACAGTAAGTATTAAAAACCTTGCTGGTATCAGGCATAGGGAATCACTGTGCTAACCTCATATATTCCCATTAAATATACACGAGTCCAAAGCAGTTAAAAAGATAAAAGTTACACTACTTACATAGATTGGTTTTGTTAGTAGGAGTTGAACTCCCTGAGATGCCATTGTCATAAAAGTGCTGTTGGATTACCCTGGAACACATTCTTCACATTATAATAAAAGCAGATAAAATTAAAGAAGTCTGGGCCATTGCATGTCATCACATTCTAGCTCTTAAAGTGTATCAGAAAGAAAATATTTAGTTCACACTATTCAGTTGGATAGACTTAAGTTTTTCTGCCCACAATTTAGGTGTAGGTATTTAAAAGAATAGAGTAACCAAGAACTTAAAAACACAGGCATAAGGGTCACCAGAAATGAATCTGGATAAGCAAAATTTGAAAGGAGTTAGTTTGTATGAAGTGCTAGACTGTCTCACAGCCATAAAGCCAGGACTTGTCCATCTTCACATTGCGGGTAACAACTTTTCCACTGATTTCCTAAACAAAGACCAGCACCTCTAAGTCCAGCAGTCCTGGTATTGACTCACACATTTCTGATTAAAGATCAAAACTGTGTTTCTTTGTCCCATTATACAGATACAATATTAAAGAAGACATTATTGTTAGGCTATTTTTAAACCAACAAGTCAAACAGGATTTTTTGCTACTTAATTCACTCTGCAGACATTTTATACTATTCTATAATAAATCTACCTTTCAGTCAATGTACAACTTTTAGCCTTCAAAAGTTGATTTTTTGCTTTCATTTTGGGCAAAATACTAGGAGAGTAAGTTCCTAGAAGCATCAACAAAGAAAAAAGGAATTTAAGCTTTCTTGCTGCACGAATACTGTACAAAATGCACCATCACATGCAACATGCAAGTCAGTTCTGCAAAACCGCTTCTTACATAAAAGATGTCCAAGTGCCCAGATTTTGCCGAATTACAGCTCTTTCATTCTATGAAGACAGAGCACATCAAGACTAGCTGCTTAAGGCTTACTTCAGATGCACCTGCTGTAAAATACTTCTATTTCTCCTGAAGAAGCTGTAGCACATAACTTGGACAGGGGCACTCTTCACTCAGTTAAGAGCTGTCTGGATGGTCAGGCTCAGAGAGTGGGTGAATGGTGTCACACCCAGTTGACAACCAGTCACCACGGGGGCTCCCCACAGCTCAGTAGTGGGTTCAGACCTGTTTAATACCTTCATCCATGATCTGGATGAATCGAGAGCACCCTCAGTTAAGTTCTCAAATGACACCAAGTGGCTGGCTGTGTTGATCTGCTGGACGGCAGTAATACTTTGCAGAGGGACATGGACAGGCTGGATCCACGGGCCAAGGCCAGAGCATGCAGCACAGCAAGGTCAAGTGCCAGGTCCTGCCTTAGCTCAGAACAACCCCACGTCATGTTACAGGTTAGGGAAGATTGCCTGTAAAGCGGCCCAGCAGAAAAGGACCCAGGGGTGCTGACTGGCATCCAGCTGAATGTGACCCAATATGTGCCCAGGTAGCCAAAAGGGCCAATGGCATCCTGGTCTTTATCAGAGATGGTACAGAACCTCAAGTCCTGTGCTCCTCACTTCAAGAAAAACACAGAGATGCTGGACCAAGTCCAGAGCAGGGCAAAGGAGCTGGTGAAGGGTCTGGAAAGTGAGTTCTGGTTTAGTGTGGAGGAAAGGAGTCTCAGGGGAAACCTTACCACTCTCCATAACTACCTGTAAAGACTTTAGACTGTAACCAGGAGGGGCTCACAGTTTCTTCTTCCACACAACCAGAAAGAGGACGAGAGGAAATAGCCTTAAGTTGGGCCAGAAGGTGCAGGTTGGACATGAGGAGGAATTGCATCACTGAAAGGATTGTTATACACTGGAATGGGTTGCTCAGGGAGGTAGCAGAAGTCATGATTGCTGCAAGTGCTCAAAAAATGTCTGGACATGGCACTTGGTGCTACTGTTTAGATGACATGGCCATGTCTGGTCAAAGGCTGGACTCAATAACCTTGGAGGTCTTTTCCAACCTTAGTGATTGCAAGAATTTCCAGAAAAAAAAATATTAAAGGAACATTGGTTTTAATCTTGTGACTGCCAAAATTCATTTAACCATTCCAGAGCTCTGGAGCCTGATGTTGAAAAGACTTCTAAGAAGTCAGTGCACGGAAGAGTTGAATAAGTCAAAGTTGAAGTCACAAAGTTTAATGTCACTTTAGCTAATGTCTATGACATTGGAAAAGACAAGGACAAAGGGAGGGTAACACTGGGATAGCACACAAGTAAAGAAGAGCAGCATTCTGACACTGAGTACCTGCCATCAAGCATCACTTGTCTGACTATGAAAAGAGTTTCTAATATAGTAATTCTTTTCTGTTTGCAAAAGATAGACTATTGGTAACTTATCTCCCAAACATACTGCGAACTTCAAGAAGAAAAATACCAGAGACTATAACCTTTGCCACAGAAGCATGTACAAGTTTAGACTTTGCTTTCTTGACTGCACACCTTGAAAGGACATGCAAGTGCTCTGTAGGAATTACTCTATTTGCAGGCAACAGCTTACTGAAAAATGGACTCAACACAAGCAAGAATCAAATAGCCTGTTATTTGTCTCAGCTATGTCTAAACTCCCTGCAGGACAAGGAGGAGCTACTCAAGTAGGGTTTAGCGTGCATGTCTTCAAATTGCCCCAATGAACCTATAAAATCTCAGTAGGTTGCTAGAAGGTTGAACAACTGCAACAGAAAGGCTTGAAACAAATACAGGCAGGTATTACTCTTGATTTGCTGCATTTTTCACTGGTAACATTAAATTATTTTTTCCGTTTCTTTCTAACGGAGATCCAAAATACACCCAAGTAGAGAGAAGAACACAGAATGCTGCTGTAACCATCCCTGTTAAATTCAGAGAAAATAACTCCCTTTTCTTCAACATCTTTGGACAACGACAGCAGCTCTCATTTAAAGCCATATGACAACTTCACTGAGATAAGAAACAGCTAAAAATGTTTAGGCACAGAAAGTGCTTAAACACAGAAAGGTTCTCAACTAGCAGAGGCTGTCCTCACAATAAAGACATTCCATATGGCAACTATTTTTAGACTGTTAAGTATCAGAGGTTAGAGAAATCACATGGGTGTCTCCAAACTACCAGCTCCTCAACTCATTTTTTATCTCTTCCATAAAGAAAAAACTATTTAGGATAATTTTTAGAACTAACATAGTTCAAAAACTCAAAAACTGTGACCTGCCCCGCCCTTCAGTTTTTCATAGCTACCCATTCTTTCCAGGAAAGGCCTGAAAAGAAAGCAAGCCTGTAACCTTTCACAAAAATACCTAGAACATTCAAAGCAGATCAGCTGAGTTTACTTAACCTGGTTCTAATTCACTGCAGCTGCATCTAATGAACCACAAAGAAAAGCTTATTACTACAGTAAGTGACAGAGTTAGTGGCTGAACACTCTCCAAGTTTCCAGCATCCTTCAGTTGGCTGTGCTCAGTGTCGGCTACTGAATGATCTCTGTAGCGTAGCTAAGCATACAAAACCAACAGAAAACACCACCTCCCCCAGCCTTTGTAATTTCTAGGATGTATTATCAAGAGGGTATTAGGCAGGGTCCACTACCAGATACGTTCAAACAATTGGCTGCTAGCAGAGAAATGTCTGCATTCATTGATCCCTGAAGTACTCACCTACTTTAAACACTGAACAAGAGTTATAAGAGTTCTTGTAATGGTAACACATACACAGACTTTGACACAGGAGTTTGTAATCTCCCACGTGGAAGACAGGAGAACACCCTGAGCTGCCTGCAAGATCTTCAAGCCCATCTTTACGTATGTGTGATCTAAAAACCTCAGGTCTTAACATAGTTTGGTAAAATATCAGTTAAAAACAGACCCCTATGCATTACCTCTACATACTCAAACAGAAATAACTGAGGGATTCCCACAAAGAATTATGTCAGACTTTTATTACAGTGAGCAAATCTGTGCAGTGCACAGGAGTCTTGGTGACAGATTACTAAAACCAAGCTAAATTTTCTAAAATATTGTCAGTTCTCAACACTGAGAATTTGATCTTTGATAAACTAACTAGTATGTTTAAGTTTGTATTTTAAGACCAGGGTTCCATCAGGGACTTCATTAATACCCTTCTCCAAAATTTCATTTGTACTATTCCATGTGCAAGTTTTCCAGTCTCAAACATGACATAAAATAAATATATCAAAAAGCATTGTGAATAAACTGATTAAAGATTAAGTTAAATGCATCTGCTTCACCTTCTTCCTCTTATGTTAAAAAGGAGAGGGAAATGAGGGATGTGGTGCAGGAGAAGCCTCAGAAGCTACTCAATGTTTTTAGCTTTGACTAAGATGGATTCATACCAGGTGCTTCAAAAAGCACTGCCTAAGAAAAAAAAAAAAAATCAGCAAAATTAAAGGTCTCCCTTCCAATTCTGGTAACAGATAAAGTGATACACTGAAAACAAGAAACTTCACCAATTTACTCAGAGCTGTACTCCTGCTCCACAGAAGTATGCAGAACACATATAAAGATTCACAAATATACAGGGGAAACAATGACTGAGAGAAAATGCATTTTGTTCCAGGAAGTTAATGAATTCCTTTTTGTTTGTGAAACAGTACAGAGAGTTTTGAGCTTTCTACTTCATTTATCAAAGAAAATGTACAATTAAGTCAACATTCTTAAGTAAACCCTTCAGAAGGAAGGTGGGTAAACCTCAAGGAAAAGAGGTAAATTAACCACATATCAAGTTCTAACACACAGCAGCAATGACTTAAACAGTCTTCCAGAGGAAGAGACACTAACAGGGATTTTAGAAATATCTTAGTATGCCCAAGCACTACAGGCTAAAATTAGAAAGAATATTTCCCCCAGAATTTCTCTCATATTTTTTCCCCCTTTAATTTTTCACACAATACCAAAACCTTAATTCATTGAGAATTTCAAAAAGGACACAAATGCTCAGTGACATCCTTCCCCATAGATGATTTACAAAACAAGTACCAACTTTTCTCCCCCTACCAGCTCCCACAGGGTCCCAAAAACAAAAGTGTCAGGTGAGAATCTGAATGAAAAACTAATATAAAAAATATAAAAACTAATATAAAATGGCAGAGGAGGAAAAAAAAATACAAAAACTGTTCTTATTTCCAGTATGTTAAAAAACAGTAAGCGGTGCAGTCTCTGAAGTGTCACACCAGTCTGTTACATTCTATTTTGCCTATGCAAAATACAGAATGTTATATTTCTCTACAGGATCCACCACAGTAAGTGGATTAGCTATACAGAGTAACATTATTATAAGGCTCTTCTGTGAGGCACTAAGAGGTATGACTCTCAAGAAGAATTTCCACATTTATTGAGACAGGGCACAGAAAAGAAGCAGCGGGAATCTTTCAAGAGAACTAGGAAAGCAGTAAGTGGTAGAGATAATTCAGCTGGCAGAGAGAGTGCACTTGAAAAGCAAGTGGAGAAAAGTGACATCAACTGTTTTGCAAGCCTATCACAATTGGATTACCTGATCCAGAATAAACTGCACCAGTGTAAACTGACCTAGCAGATTCTGTGCACCTCAGGGAGCAATCGGCTTCTGGGACTGTTTGTTCCTTCTGGTTTTTAGCCAAGTGTTTGTAATTTAATGATTGAACAGCACATAATCATGGGATCTTGGGAGTCCATTATAGAGGTAAACACTCTTATTACCACCTCCATGAAACCAACTCCTTCACCCCATGAAGCTGTGTCCCACAAACACAGGTGCTGCACAAGACTACAAAACAGAAATAATGAGTCAAGTTTTTCTAGCAAAACACAGGTGCACCTTTTAAGCTTTCAAATGCTTCTAAAAGCTTAAAAAGAAAGGCACTGAATCCTTAACAATTTAGCATTTTATTATAAATATTTACAGGATGCATCAAGCAGAGGATATCCCAAGTGAAAATTGACATAAAACGTTAAAGCACATCAATACAAGCCAAGTAATAACAAGAAGAAATCAACAAAATCTTCATCAGGTGAGCTGAAGGTTGCTGGGATTCCTCTATTACACATAATCTTGACTTCCAAACCTTGAATATTCGAAAGCTTCATTTATGTTTTTAAAAAAAAAGCTATCAGCTATCAAACATTACAGCCTGCTCTAACTGGGTGCGTCTTTATAGCTCTGAAGAAATGGCTTCTATACATAAAGTACACATCCCAACACTGTCCATGCTACTAACTCAAATCACCTAGATTTGACTTCTTATCTTGTTTGGAAGCCCCAACTACACAACATACTTTTTCTCTAGCCCTAGATAGCTGCTTTTGGAGAACTTTCTAAACTTATCACATCAACTCTGTTATATTCTCACTAATTGAGAAAAAGACTAATGTCCTAGTAAGGAATAACATGAATGCTTAATCCCTTTTGTTTATCAAGTTTACCTGCAAAAAAGCAGAATTCAACAAGTTTGTGGGGTGCGTTTTTTGCTTTCTTGTTTGAGGGGAGGGGTGGAGTACTTTTTTTGTTGGCTTTTTTTGTTTGGTTGTTTGTTGTTGTTCTTGCTGCTAGCTGAATTTGAATTACTAGACGAAGTTAAAGAATCTACACCAAACACAGACAAGAGACTTTCACTTGCAATTTAATTTTGCAGACCCTACTTTGCTTCAAGCTCCATGGTTGCTCCAATAAATACATGTGCTGTTTCCCACAGGTTTTCCAAAGTTGAAATTCAGCTCAATAAAGCAGCACATACTATACCTGGCCATCTAAACCACAGAGTCACACAGCAATCCTTCAGGGTTGGAAGAACCACTGGGTCTAACTGCCCTTTTCAAACAGGACTAACTAGAGCCAGCCCAGCCACCCTGGACCATGTCACTGGACCATGTCAAGACAGCTTCCGAGCATCTCTGAAATGACAAACTCCACCACCTCTTTGTATCACTCCTAAAAAGTCAACACAGAAATCTACCTCGAGAACTTAAAAAAGAACAAGACGATCTGGAAGCATGTCAGTGGATGTGAAATTCTACCCATGGAAGATGGGAGATGATCTATCCCATCTACTCAGCCCTAGCTGAAGCCACATCTGGAGCTCTGGTTTCCTCAGCAGAAGACAAGGAACTACCAGAAAGGTTCCAGCAAAGGCCACAGAGATGATTTGGGGCCTGGAGCACCTCCCTCATGAGGAGAGACTGCAGGCACTGGGCCTGTTCAGTCTGGAGAAGAGTGAGAGGCAATCTCATCAATGCATACAAATAGATCTGAAAAGGCAGGTGCCAAGAGGATGGAGCCAAGCTCTTTTCAGTGGTGCCCAGAAACAGAACGAGGAGCCATAAACTAAACCACAGTAAGTTCCACCTCAACATGAGGAAGAACTTCTTTACACTGAGGGTGGCAGAGCACTGGAACAGGCTGCTCAGGGAAGCATGAAGACATTCCAAACCCACCTGGACGTGTTCTTGTGTCACCTGCTCTAGGTAACCCTGCCTTGGTAGGGGGTTGGGACTGGATGATCTCCACAGGTCTCTTCCAACACTAACTGTTGTGAGATTCCATAAGATATCATTAGCTACTACCTTATCACTTCACTAGAATTTATGCAATTTTAAGAATTCAATGCAACATATTCAACCCTCCACTATCACTCCTCAACTACTTCACCACCAGAGTATTTCGTTCAACTTTCAAAGAGCTAGTAACTCAATGAGACTGTTGCTAGGTTTAAGTGAGAAGTAATTTTCTAATTTTCCATTATGGGTGAAAATCATTTAAACCATCCCCCTGTCATGACAGCTAGAATATTAACCATTTCAGTGGTTTGACAAAGTCCAGAATAGCTGAACAGCAGTCCTCATGACCTACTTGCAAGAGACCTTTCCCTGAAAGATGTGCACAATAATCTCATACCTGATTTCAGGTGTTAGCAATGCAAAATCCAATATATCCAAGACGTTATATTTGACTTTACTAAAACATTCATCCAGCAACCTCTTTTCTCCTCAGTCTGGGTGCCATACAAGATCTCCACTATGCCTAGGGCACTGTGCTAAGTGTCAGAGCTTGATAATGACCCCCCTGAATTGTTATGAGCAGTATACACAACCAAAAGATACAAATTAAGAAGATAAAAACCCCCATAACCACAGGTTAACTACCCAGGTCATTCTCAGGTGAAACATCCAGCAGCCTTGCAGTTCTCTTTTGTCTTTTCATACCAATAATCCCTGACATCACAACCTGCAACTGTAAACAAAAGGCAACTCTTTCTAATACCTGAAGTTTTGGAAGTCCAACTGTATTGTGTTTGCACAAGTATGAAACACCTCAAGTTTGGCAGAGGTAACCAGTAGCCATCTACAGGCATCAAAGTTATTCTTTATTATCAGCATCATAAATTTTATGTCTCAAATCTATGGCAAACCATTTGCTTCCCGACACCTCCCCAGTAAACCTCTGGCACAAGAAATGCTGAAACAGACAAGCTATTTCTTCAAGCAGGTTTCCTCTAAACTTTCATATACAAGTACCAACAATCTCATCCAATTCTAAGCAGATAAATTGTCACATAAGGGATTTCTAAAAGTTCCTCTCCATTTTCGGTGAAAAAAGAAATAAAAACCTCACTTTAAGAGCAGTTGTTTGCATACAGAAACAACTGGATTTTTTTTAAAAAAAAAAAAAAAAGCAAGACCCATCAGATACTTAGCCTACTGTGCAACCTACTACCTGATGTCAGAAAACAAACAACCAATGAATAAATGGAAACCATGCCAGAGTATGTCAAACATGCTACACCAACCTCACTTTTCCCAAATTACCACCCTATTCAATCCCTTTATTAAGGCAGTTTTTAAAGTCTGCTTCATGCACTGAGTATTCCACTGGCGTTCAAGTTTGTTTATACTCAATTTCTTTCAATCCATTGCCTCATTGAGTTAAATGCTCACCTTCCTCCTCAGCACAATCTGTCATACAGGGGTAACACTGTCTCACAACCAGGAAATCTCACATAATGAATGATTCAAACTTACTGGAAGTGTTAACGGGCATAAGGCACAAAATACTAACTTTTCTTTAGCTCATAACACTTCATTTTTATACAGACTGCCTAAGTGCTATTGATCCTGTCTTCTATTCTTTGCATCTGCTCAGCTCAATTGGTACACAGGACTCAAAATTTTGGCACACAATGGAGTTATTTAAACACTGACAGTTATAAACAGCCAAAACAGATGGCCAGTTCTCCTCTAAGACTTCAGAGAAAGAGTCATGAAAGCTTGGATGTGTTCACTGGACCTGTTTTCCTGAAGCTCTAAGTCTAGCAGACTTACTCTGGAAGACTACCCTAAACACAGGTTCAACCTGTCTTCTGCTTTTTAACACCATTTTCTACTACAGAAATAGATACCAGACATTTGCTGTTTCTTGTACCAAAAAAACCCCCTACTTTAATCAAAACATGTTAAAGCACAGAAGTTCCTATCTGCATCACAAAAGCTAAGCTGGCCAGCTCCAGGAGAGCAGAGCACCATCACATGTAATGGCTACTTGGGAAGACAAAAGCTGTAACTGCAAACATCTGCCCCCTCACCTAGCTTTATACATTAAGCAGGATATCATGGTCTGGAATATCCTTTTGGTCACTTTGGGTCAACCTTTCTCATGGTATCTCACCCCCAAGCTCCCAAGCAACCCCCACTTCCTTACCAGTGTGGCAGTACTTGTGCTCAGCACAAATAGAAAAGTACTTTGTATGAAATATCAAAGTATGGCTCCATACTAGCCACTGTGAAGAAAACTGACTACCTCAGACAAACCCAGTACACTCACACAGCAGCAGCCCAGAACCTATGGTATTGTCTATAAAGCCTACCCAGAGATACAAAGATACTTGTAATCATCATGCCCCTGGTATGCTGTACCATTTTCTTCCACCCACCTCCCAATGGCTAAACTTGTAAAAATAGAGCTGGATGCCATGCAGAAGGACCTGGGCAAAGTCATATAGTGGGAATCTCATGAGATTTAACAAGACCAAGGTACAAGAATGAGTACAAGGTGCTGCATCTGGGTCACAGCAAGTCTACATATCAACAAAGGCTACAGAATGAACAAATCAATAGCAGCCCTGTGAGCAGGACTGGGGGTGCTGGGGGTGAGAGGCTGGACATGACCCAGCCATCAGCACTCCCAGCCCAGAAAGCCAAACGTGTCCTGGGCTGCATCCAAAGCAGCGTGGGCAGCAGGGGAGGGAGGGGATTCTGCCCCTCTGCTCTGCTCTGGTGAGACCCTACCTGGAACCCCGCATCCAGCTCTGGGATCCCAGCACAGGAAGGAGATGGAACTGCTGGGGTGGGTTCAGACAAGGGCCACACAATTTGTCAGAGGGATGAAGGGAAGACCTCTCCTACATTAGGAAAACTGGGACTGCTCTGCCTGGAGAAGTTTGGCTTTGGGGTGACCTAACTGCAGTTTTCCAGTTCCTACAGAGGAAGCCTACTAAGTAAGATGGAGAGGGACTTTTTGCAAGGGCAACTAGTGACAAGACAAGGGGAAATGGCTTCAAACGGAGAGAGTAGATTTAGGTTAAACATCAGGAAGAAAACCATTCCAGTGAGGGTCGTGAGGCACTGAACAGGTTGCCCAGAGCTGTGAATACCCCATCCCTGAAAGTGTTCAAGGCCAAGCTAGATGAAGCTCTGAGTAACTTGGTGTAATGGGAGGTGTCCCTGCACTTGGCAGTGGGGTTATAGCCACATGATCTCTAATGTACCTTCCAACTCAAACCATTTTATGATTTTTACAGGGGTGACTTTGACAAGAACTACAAAACCTTCTTGCTGAGCTCAAAGTCTTGTGTAAGTTTATTTCTAGTCTCATCAGTAGTATTTTTGTCCTTTATTTAGAATTAATTTAATTTAGGATGATAAAATGCTTGAGTTTGTCAAAAATAGAGGAGTGATACTAGAGCACTGGCTCAGAAAAGATACCTAGCTATTTCTGTAACAAGAAAATTACTTGGGCCTTTAGCATTATCTATAATTTTTACTGGTACATCCGTTCACAGACAGAAAGCCATAATGTAGCATCCTCAATGTCAAACACAAATAGAAAAGGTAAATGCCAGCAAGCAGACAAAACTTTCAAACGATAGTGAAAATCAGGATTTATTCCATCAAGCTCTTTACTAAAACACAAACTTATGGAAAGAAATAGCCATCTCTCTAAATAAGAACAACCTAGTATAATTTCAGGCTCCACTACAATTTGAGCAGTCTTACACGCAGATTAGAACTCTGAGGATTATGTTAGCAGTAAAGCCTGAACGTGGTGGAAATAAGCTTCCCTAACAAGTTTGTGCAGATAGAAGACCTCTTACCCCCAAAACATTTTCAGTCCAAGGCTGCAAAAATGATGAGGAGATAGCTGTGGCAAAAATGTTCACTGAGATTTAGCAATAGCTTCTACTGTATTATACAACAAGCCTAGTACAAATTTACTCAGCTATCAATCATTTCCAGTCCTCAACATTTCATTACAGGATGTTGCTGATGAAAAATAATGCACTTTACTCCTCTCCTCCTCTGAAAAACACAAAAGTTACTTTTTTTTCCCTCTGTCTAAACAACTGTTTAGCTAGTGCAATAATTTTCCACTACAGATTTGAGATCAAAATTAAACTCTAGACATATTTGATGGTTATTTGCTTTCTGACAAGGTCAACAATAACTTCATGTAGACAAACCAGACATACTTTTTAGGCAAGTCCTGCAACAAGAACTTAGCTGGTACTGCACATCCAAAGCTTTTGAAAACCAGATCTCTAGTAAGCAATGTATCCTTATCACACAACTCACAATATGGAAAGTGGATTACAAATATAAAACTAATTTTAAAAAGAGTGCACACTTTTTTTGCACTCTTACACCCAACCATGCACCCTATACCACACTAAGTTTCCAAATATAGCCTAACATCCTGCAGAAGAAATGAGGAGAAAATACTCATGGTGTAACACCATTTTAAATTACTACCCAAGCTGCATATTTAAACACAAGGGTGTTAACTATTCTTAGATAAGATGAAAATCATGTTAACTTTTCAGTAATTCACAGAAAATTTATTTTGTAGCTCTTTACAGATATATTTATCAATATAAATTCTTATTAATTTATTAATATAACTCTTCTTGTTAAGAATGTTAAAAGCAGAACTAAAACTAGCAAGCTGCACAAATTCTCAATCGAGCACCTGTATTTTAATATAGAGGGAGGAAAAATAATTCTGTGCATTGTTTTATAAACTGCTAGCAAGCTAACTGATTACACAATGTGTACTTTAAAACTGCTCAAGTTAATACAACTTATTAGCATTGCTAGAGACATTAAGCTTTAGAAAGCTGTCTGGGAACAGCAAGGCAGAAGGAAGACTACACAAAATCTGTGCCTTCTGCTGAATGGGGCAGAGAATCTGGTGACAAAAGACATGGAAGAAGCTGAGTTTGTCTTAAGCCTTGATCATGACTGGTAAGATCAATATAAATACCAGATGGAGGGGAGTAAAGAAGGTTGAGACACTCTTTTTAGAGGTATCCAATGTCAGGACAACGTATGTTTAAACATATGAGAACTTATTCCCACAGCTACTGACACTGACAAGCACAGAACAATGCCCACAGAGAACACAGACTCTCTGGACAGAGCAGGAGACATCTAAAACCCAAGAGAACACTGACTGGGGCAGCCTGCTCTAGGCTAACCCTGCTTTAAACTAAGGATTGAAGTAGAGTATGGCTTCAGGACTGAAGCGCCTGCCAAGCTGAATCATTTCAGTCATTAATATAACTTAAGTACCTTTGATAGTTTTTAGTGTATTAAAAAAACTGAAGTATGCAAAAGAGGGCTATTGACCATTAGCATCTGAACTCCAGTCAATGAGAACTGAATGAGTCGCTGAACACAGGAGTCTGTGTCCTTCTGTCTTCCTGCAACTAAAGAAAGATCTTTTCAGATGGTTCCATGTCCATCTTGTTATTTACCTGTAATGACAAATAGTGTTCACTTATACTGTATTTCATTAATATTCAAGAGCATTTGCAGCTACTGGAATATATTACAGCATACTCACGTATCAACTTTTACCTTCCACAATTTGTCAACAGCAATTACGTAACAGGCAAGATAAGGCAATGAGAAAAAGCAAAAGAAAGCTTCAAGGGATACCAAACACCTTAGGTACTTTTGTAATTTTCAGACCGAGGTACTTTTAGTAATTTTCTGGTTTAGTGTTTTTTATTTTTAGTCAAGTTTCCAGTTAGCATTGTGATATAATCCACACGAATATTGGGATAAAAAGATAATATATCACCCATACATCCTGTGGATGGACTGATACCTTCAAAATGACTTTTAGAGAAAGCACCAACAATAAAACAAAGTATATGCTTGTGTTACACCCTTAGGCAGCATAAATAGAGAAAGAATTAACAAACACAAGACTCACAAAAAATTAACTGGCAAACCAGCATTCAGCTTCTAAAATGAGCTCAATACTGTTCTTTATGAGCTCATTATATTACAACTATTTGCATTTTTCCACTTAACAAGCAATTCCATTCTCCAGTTTATCAGACGAAATATATTCTAGAAGATGGGCCAGAATAACAGTGTTCTCAAGAGTACATAAAGCATTCCACTTATGCTCAGAAGAATAGCCTATGTTTTCCTTAAAAAGTCACACTTTTCCCCCAAGCATATAGATTTGCTGCCGTTACCAGCATAAATAGGTAAGTAAATGCAAGACCTGTGGAAAAACAATGCTACCCTCACAAGTCCTGCCAACACCACCTTCATTTTCTAAGGAAATTAATGCAGTGAATGAATTACCAGACCTAGCAAAGAAGTTTGGAAAACAGTTTTATGCTTCAAAATTTTTGATAAAGATAAAACTCCTCAAGTATCAAGTTGGTACACCTCCCCAGTTCTGTTCTGACATTTCTACTGCAGTCTACCTCCTCAAGGCTGTTGGTGACAGCTTCTTTATCAACCACAGACAGACAAGATGTGACATGCCTTTACAGAGGCTTCAGAACTGAATTCTTCAATGCTAAGAAACAGCTGCATGCAAGCTATAAAAAGAACGGCAAAAACACACATGGGAATGAACTGAAGCAGAAGGAAGCTGCCTCAAACAGCAACTGTTGCATGATCCATTGTGCAAGTTCATCATCCCTGTTCTGGCTTTCTAGGATTTTCCCCCTACACACATCAGATCTTGCCTATGCAATTCTTTATCCGTCTCCACAGACCTCTCCTGCAAGTACTGTTTCACAGCTGTGTTATACTGAAGTAATTCCATGGTCACCATGACCATCTGCTTAATCCTGTCTTGCCTGGAGCGCCTTTTATACTGAGCACACTTTTTCTTTTACACCCACCTCTCCGGGTGCTGGAGCTACCAAGCACCTCTGACTTTATCTGCCTGTGGACTATCATTTTGCTTTGATCCACCACCCTCCTTGTCCTGATGGATGCCACAGTAAAAAATTTTAAAACACTGCTGCAAAATTATAAAGAAGAAAAGGACCAGATAATAGTCCAATATTACCACTCAAGTCAGACATCTTCTAATTACTTCTAGCTAAATATCTAGAATCTGCATTTCACCAAATACCTATCCCAAAACACAGATATGTCTATTTAACAGACCAACACCAAGAAGCAAATAATTCAAATTGAACAAATCAAACACAGCTTATTCCTGCTGGTAATTAAATGCACTCTTACTTTTCACATAGATTACGGTTTTGCAATGTCACACACTGTGCACAAGGAGACATAAAGAGCAAAGTAGAAACAGTCCTGCAACATAAAAGGCGGCTCTGGCTTTTGTAGCCTTACCAGTGCCTTGTTGGCTTAGTAAATGTTGGAGAAACAACACACACCAGAACCAGTCACAATTATTCACAAAGAGGCCCCCTCTGCTTCTGCGAGCTCTCCACACAGCAGGTCAGGCACATGAGAGAACACCACCACAGCTACATATTCCACTTCTTGATTCATCTTGCATTAATTCAGCAGAATATATATATGAAAAAATGAAGATGACTGATATCTTCACATGAACAACAGTAGCTTATTGCTACTGAATTGAGGAGTACGCAGTTGCAGGATCATTAATAATTTTCTTATTGTAGGAGGCTCCACAGCAAACACAGCCACCTCACAGGTCCCACCACTTCCATCTCCAAATTGGACAGTATGACATGTAAGTCTGACAACTTCAAAAAACACCTGCTACCTGCTTCACACGAATGAGAGTGGGACATATGCAAAATCCCAGGGTCACATACAAACCATGTTAACACAATTCATTTTGTGCCCAAGTATATGTGATGTGGACAAAGAAGGGAAGAAAACACAGGTCTGGGTTTCTACACAATTTCCAATGATGCTTTACAGTTAAACAGCAGTAGTACTGCAGATTTCAAGGGTGAATACACTTAGCTTAAGCAGGTTTCATAATTAAATTTTTAAAAAAGGCAAGGAAATATTGACTAGATAGCGAAAGGCTGTTCTCTAGCTATACCTATACAGTGGGTCATAAGCACTTCCTAATCAAAATTAACAGCAAAGCAGTTCCAGGAAAGTATACAGCAGGTAACTGTCAGGAAGTGTGCTTTCAGAGAAAGAGCCACAGAAATTGCCAGCTGCTTGCCATCAAGCATGCCAAGTGACACTCTCCTTAATACATTGACAGCATTTTTTGTTACAGAAGTGGACCTTGAGGAGAGGCTATTTTTAATTAAGTCGTAAAGTTATTACAACTCACTGGACTGAAAAGATGTTTAAAAATTCATGTCAGCTTCTCTAGAAGAGGGTGATAAAGAACTCCTTTTATACAATTCCTTCTTGATGTTACTTGGAAAGGATGAGATTGAAGATCTCTCCTAGATATTAGTGAGGAGCCTCTGTGGCAGAACAATCTCAACATTTAATCACACAAGAAGCACTAAGGACATGCAAGAGTTTTATCTGACTACTTCACAATTGGAGGTTTTTTATCCTTCTCTACAGTATCAGTTACTATCCAGGCTTCTCAAGCTTCTTTTGTACTTATTCATGACTGGATTCAGCAGCTTGCATAGACAGAGCAAGCTTTTTCATATCATCACTCCCACATTTTATTTGCATAGTCGGATGTTTGCTAGCCCCACCATCTGTTTGGTCACTCCAATGCATCAAAATGACTCTCAGGATTAAATCCTGAGCTTCTCCTGAGAAAAGTGGGAATTTGAAAGGGAGAGAAAACAAGACTTCACCACTAATTCTGTTAGGCCAAAACATTAACGTAAGTTAAAAACAGAAGAGGTGAGGTTGGACCACAGTAGGTCACCTTGTCCAACCTCCCTGCTCTAGTATTTTCATCCTAGAGCACTGTTGCACAGGATTGCATCCAGACAGTTCTTGAGAACATCTGTAAGGGAGACTAACTTCTCTGGACATCCTGTTCCAGTGCACAGTCACCTGCACAGTAAAGAAGTCCTTACTCCGGTGGAACTTGATGTGCATTTACTTCCGTCCATTGCCTCTCATCCTATTGCTCTGCACCACAACCTGGCTCTAATCTCCTGACACCCTCCCTTTTTAGGTACTCACAGACATTGATGGGGTCCTCCCTCAATTGTCTCTTCTTGAGGCTGAACAGGCCCAGCTCCCTCAGCTTTCCCTGATGAGGGAGATGCTTAGAGATGCTCCAGTCTCTAAGTCATCTTTGTCACCTTCCGCTGGACCTGCTCCAGGAGCTCCACATCTCTCTTGTGCTGAGATGCCCAGAACTGGACACAGCATTCCAAATGTGGCACTACCAGGGCTGAGTAAAGGGTGAGGATCACCTCCCTTGACCTGCTAGCAGTGCTCTTCCTAAGGCACTCCAGATGTCACTGGCCTTGGGCCCCAGGACACTGCTGGCTCATTAAGAGCATGACCATCAGGTCCAACTGGGCAGAGCTGCTTCCCAGCAGGTCACCCCCAGCCTGTGCTGGTGCCTGGGGCTGTTCCTCCCCAGGTGCAGGACCCTGCTTTTGCCTTTGCTGAATTTCAGAAGGTTCCTCTCTGCCCATCTCTCCAGCCTGGTGAGGCCCTTCTGAAGGGCTGCAGAGCCCTCTGGGGTATGGGCCACTCCTCCCAGCTTTGTGTTGTCAGTGAAATTGCTGAGCAGGCCTCTGCCCCTTCACCCAAGTCATTGATGGGTAAGTTAAACAAGACTGGGCCCACTTTTGAACCTTGGGGGACACCACTAGGGACAGGCCTCCAACTAGAGCCTGTGCCACTGATTATGATCCCTGGGATAACAATACCACGGCTAGTTACTAGCAGTCTCACATGAGTAGTTTTAGATCCACTTATTCCACCAATTTAAGGACAGTTTCTTGTTAATCTTAACATACACTTTAAGATGTAGCATGACTACAGAAGACAGCCAATATTATGGTTTGAACTGCACAGACAGTCCAAACTGTTACGTGGAAAAAATCGTAAGGCAGAATGCAATAGAAGTGCAACTCAAGATTGTCAACACCAAACTGTATGGTGCTGCTGACACCTAGGGATGGATAGGGATGGAGGTGATAGATGACCCATTCCTGCAAATATTCTAGGTCAGATTAGATGGGACTCAGAGTAAACTGAAGATGCCCCTCCTCTTTGCAGGGGAGTGGGACTATGTGACCTTTAAGGGTCTACTTCCAACCCAAACTGTTCCATAAAACTTATTTTTCAGTGCCTTTAGAGGCCACTCACTTCACTCAAAGGACAGCAGGCAGGGAAGAACATGTAAGTATGAAGGTGAAATTGAAGAACAACTTCATGTTCAGTCACGTTTAGCAATCCTCCACAATACTCCAGGTAGCTACCTGGTTTTCATGACCACTACTATTTATCCAACAGAAGACACTGCCATGAGTTGCTTAAACACACATTCCATTCCTTCCTACCTCCAAGGTCTAAGAGAATTGTCCATATCATACTTCAAATTAAATAATTTTTAAGTATGAAGTAAACACAGAAAAAGGGCAGTTAGCTATTATTAAAATACATGAGCCAGAAGCAATACCTTAACTATTTACAATCCTCACCTGCTCTGCTATCCCTTCCTTTCATAGTCAGGAGTTCCTTACCCCTATCCCTGCACCCAAAGCCTCCAATTTGATCCAGAGATCACCCAGTAAAATGTAACACAGAACACTGGATAGCCAATAAGGTACTGTTGATACAAACAAGCCATGATCAATCAGTCACATAATGTTAATTGGCAAAGATGCATGCCTTTCACACATTATCAGCTCATAACTGGGTACAGAAGTATGTGACAGAAGCATTATTGCCAAAAGTAGTTTCAGACATAAGTATTCAGACATGAGTATTACAGTTTTTAGTTGTTATACAAAAGTTCCCCTTACATAAAAGTACCTATGTACCTAGTCTTTTGCCTCCTCTCTTTAACCTACCATTCAACTGTATAATGCCACAGCCACTTCCAGAAATTAGGAAGCTAGAAATGCAGATGTTACATGTGGATAAACAGGGATATTAAAGTCTAACACACCATAACATAAATCAGACTGATACTGCTCCATGAACAGGCTTATTTCCATCTTTACAGCCATCTTCCATCTCCTGACTCATTAGCCACGTCTTCCCACTTTTCATCTCCATTTAAGCTACGTTTCCTCTCCTACTCTACCAAAAGCTGTTCTAACAAGCAAAGACAGATAGTACCCACACCAAGGCACCCTGATCCACAGGACATCATACAGCCCCCCTCTGAAAAGTCTAAACGCTAAAATCCAGACGTGTTCTCCTAGAAGTGTGCCCAGAACACCCTATGCCATCTGAACCAGTATTTTAAAAAAGAAACAAGAACAAAAAAACAAACCAAACAAAAGGTAGCAAAGCTCACATTTAAACTGTTACACAAGCAACAACTTTGAATAACTTCTACTTTACACACACTGGGCCACTGTCACCCCTTACACAGAGAGGTCATCACTAATATCATCACACTCATCATTCGTGTTGTCAAAGGATTGTCATTTAGCCCAGAACTACCCTTAAGGATTTTCACAAAAGCTTTCCGACAGACACTGCTCTCAAGTGGTTCATGCAAAGGTACATACTTTTACTTCCCAGAGGGCTCTAAGGACTACTTTAAAATCTAAATATGTGCACCTCTAGGCTGATCCCAACCAGGAAAACAAGCTCAGACAGACTGCTGTTACTCTTTCAATAAGCCAACTTGCACAGAGGAAAAGACAACTAAATTATTTTCTCTCAAAAGAACAGTGTCATACAAGTCCTAAGAATTAGTAAGCATTTGGGTCTACCGTTCAGGAAAATGTCTGTCAAAAAAGTGCTGATTGATGATTGCTGATTGATATACTTTGCTCTAAGTGCAAAGGATAAGAGCAGCATATAGTAGCTAACAATATTATTTGTTCAATTACTATCCCAAATACCTAAAGACTGAAGGACTGGAAGAATGTCATTCTGTAAGTCTGACACAGAAATCAAGTGTTACAACTGTTAAAATTGTGTAAACGACTGAGTTTCACCTTAAAATGCACTCAATAACAGCCAGTAGTTTTATACTATGCTGGTGTTTCTGGTTCAACCACAGCTGAGCTTGTTTCCTTTTTTCAGTAAGATTCAAACTCTGCCATGCCTCAGTTCTCTGTGCAGCATTTTGTTTTGCCAGCAGAAGTGGAAGACAGATGAGTCATTTGGGTCAGTAGGAACTTCAGGTCATCTCTAGTCTCACCCACCACCATCTCTCACGCCATGTGGAGAGATTGCTCAGGTCTTTAAACTGTATGGGCTGAAAACTCTCCAAGAAGGGAAGCAGCACCATCCACCTCTGTGGACACTAGGCCCACTGCCCAGCTGTTCTCAGGGAAAGAAAAGCTCTCCCTCACCCCATCTCTATGACCAAACCCAGCTCACCACCACCAGGGTCCAGGACATTCTGCCCCTAGTCCTGTTGGCACCACTGCCACGTCTGCTGAGTTCTCACACAGCATTATGGAGTCAAGCATACCTTAAACAGACAGACCAGGAGGCTGATTAGCTTCAAAAACTCATAAATTTGGTTAACAAGCACAATTTGGGCAACCCTCAAACTATTCATATTACATTCAGATATGAAAGGCACCCTCTTTGCTACATCCACAACATTTTCATGTTTCATGAAACTGAGGCTCTTATTCACACTTATTAATCCTGATGTACAGTTTCCATAATTTTTCTAAGGAGGATTAGCTAATTCTTTAGTCCATACACATCACACATGGCAAACATGTACCACTCACATTCAAGTATTCAAAGCTGCCCAGGCAGTATCAAGCTATTCCCGAGTGTACCATTTCACATCCTTTTGTGTAGGTCTGTGTGAAATCCTGCCTCCAGGTACTGCATTTGATAGCAGTTTACTCACAGTTACCCTAATCTGGACTGAACATATGAATAACCACATGTTTACAGCTCTTCCTAATAGCCTAACAGTCAGATTTTTTGAGATGCATGCAGATAAAAACAACACAGCCATCTTAGGTCAAGCGAGTCATGAAAAGATACATAAATCAAATTTTAAAAGGGCAAGTCAACCCAATTTATAAAACAGGAGAACGGCTACAATTAGATGGTCGTTAATTTTCAGTATTTTAATGATTTATCAAGTAGTACCAGCAGCCACAGAAATTAGATCTTGGACACTTTCAGTACACACAAAGATTAGTCAAGATTGATATGCAGAAGTGTAAGCTAAATCTGACACTGCACAGTTAAGTTTAAAAAAAAAAAACAAACTTCTACAAAAACTATCAACTCATCTTCTGTTCCCATGCACTGCTTCGAGCAGGAAAACTGATGAATTCAATCAATCATTCTATGCAATTAACTCCAAAGACAGACAATTTGACTTATCATTTCTTCAGGAACATTGACATTCCTCATTTCAGAGCACCTAAAAATGTTTCAAAACAAGTAATCTGTACTACGCCTGGTTACACAACACACAGTACTTGTAAAGATCAAAAAAACCTGCATCCACGAAAGAAAAACAGGCTATGTTTTTGCCACAGCAGAAGTCTGCATTATCTACTCCTTTTGTAACAGCTAGCTCTACACTTCTAACAATACCAAACAGGCACAGAAAATTCCTGTAGATTCACAGGATGGTCTGGGTTGGAAGCAATCTTCAAATCATCTAGTTCCAACACCTGTGCTATCAGCAGTAGTATCTTCCACTAGATTAGACTGCTCAAAGCTTTGAATAGGTCATCCTCTGTTATATCACTCAATGTAGAAACAGTCACCATCTCAAACATCTGCGTTGCACATGAAACCTTCTCCACACAAAAAAAGAAAACCTACAGCCCAGTTATAATTTCAGCAGAAAAAATATTCTTGATCACCAGAGGTATGTCCAAAAACAAAAAGCATTGATTTCCACCACGATAGCCAGTTTCATATCGTTCAGCTGCACTGGTTCAGAGGAATTTCACTACAAGAACCACTTTTCTTATAAAAATAGCCTTTAGCAAAAGACAAGCGTGACTCCATTTAATTTTCTTTCAGTTTGCTCAACTGTTACAGAAAAAATTCAGCTACTCAGTTGGTTAATGAGGCTGTAATTCTCATCTTGCCTACCAACATCTCAACCATGGATGCAGTCCAAAGCAAGTGCTATTGCTATGCCAAGTTTCACAGTTTAGCTATCTGAATGCAAAAGCAGTTTCTACTGTCTTCTTCACTTTATGCAGTTCACTTTGTCAGCACTTCTCCAGTTCCCTTCAGAATGGGTGCTCTGGCCAGATTAGCTATAGCAGTTTTATGTCAGGACCTCAATTTGGGCTTGTAGCTCAAGGTACAAGCACATAAAAATTAAAAAGTCAAACTCATTAATACACTAATTTCTACTGCATGCATGCAGTACATGCATAGTCTGTTACAAGCAGCATATGGTGTTTTAGAGTTATGACTTTAGTTGTCCCTCTTTTGGAAACAGAGCGTGGCTTATAAAGCTTATTTGGGTGGAAATGAACCACACCAGGATGTCTGATGAGATTTCTACACGTGTTACTAGGGGTAAAAATAATACCCTTAATTACAATTATAGCAGGTACCAGGATTATAAGATCTAAATTTAAAAAATTTAAAAGCCCTTCTTAAATCAACTGTGATATGCAAGCAGTACATGTTCATCTCTAGTTATGCATGCTAGATCAACACTAGAGAAGAACAGCAGACATAGAAAATTTAAATAAATCCCAGTATTTTGCCTTGCCTTTAAACTGGGCTGAGTTGATGCAAATTTAATTTTATTAAATTAAATGTAATGCTAATGGATAAATAAAAACAGAGGTCACAGCATTAATTTTCCAGCATTTCAAGAGGACAAACAAAATGGATGGCACCAAAACGAAGACTTAATTACAAAAATAAAATGGAAACATACAAATTAAGTATGCTACCATTCCTGCAACATATTGCCCATTTCAGTGCAATGGTGACATATACATGTGCTCAAAGCAACTTCAGAAATCTAAACAGCCCATTAACAATCTTCCTCTGCCAAGACAGATGGCCACAATACCTACTCTCTCCTGCTTCCATCTTCCTTCCTCTATCAAAGAGAAACACTCTTTGCTAGACCAGAGATATAACAGACCTTCTCCTCCTCTCCTCACTACTTTGCACACGGCTTCTCACAAGGTCACCGGGAGCAGTGTTGCAAGAAGCCTTAACTAGTACTGTAGGTCATCAAGTACATTTCCCCCCCACTGGTCCCATCAACTATAAAAAGCTATTGCACCATTCAGCACACCTTTCTCCAAAGATGCTGCTCAAGTCCACGCATAGCTGTTCCCACATTATGTAACAGATAAGACCATAACTTAAGAATGCATTCAGAAAATAAGCTGATCACAAGTAAGACTTGGAGAAGTTCTCCACTTCGGTACTGAAACAAAAAATCACGTACCACAAAACTAGAAGTGGCAAGTTTATAAGGCCAAGTCTGAATAGCAGGCAGACAAACACCTGCCCTTTTTCTGGTGTTTAGATATTTAACTCTTAAATTTTGATATCCAGTACACCAAGTCTAAACCACGGAAACCATTGCTTGAAGGCACTTTATAGTTACATTATTAATAACAAGACACTACCATGACATTCTTATACAATTTTATTTACATTAAGGTATGTTAACAGCAAGCTTTCCATAACCTGACAGAGAAACAGGCCTATTGGATGCCAAGGCTGACTGTCCAAATCCAAATATATAGAGAGACAGTTACAAGATCAAGACCCTCAAAATCACATTTTTCCCTAAAAAAATTCAGGTACCATGAATGTGAGTTTTTGGTATGTATCTAGAAATACACTGAGAAATTAGAGACAAAGCCAGCTCAAGAAGCCCATTTCAAATGTTTCAAATGTTTATGCCTCATGGCATGTAGGTACAGTATAAATACCTACAAAATGTACTGAAATCTCTACCTCATCATACATGCCAATGCAGCTAGGTGGAAATGGCATAGAGTATCCAAACTATCTTCTGACCTCATTCCTCCTCTACCTGCCTCCAGGTAATATTGCGTAAATTTTCATCAGTATAAATAATAAACAACAGAAAATTAAAAAAAAACAAAACACAAGAAAGACAACTCCTAGTAATTCTACCTCTGAAAAAACACGTAATAACAGTATTGCAAAATACAATCAGCAGGGACACTACTGGTAGAAAAGTTTAATTTACACGACCTTTCCCTTTCCATGGCTGAATCGCTTTCTCTCAACCCTTATAAGAGGAACTGACTAAGGCATTTGCCCGTAAATACTTGTTTGAATTTCCAAGAATTCTTTTCATCCATTCTGTAAAACAAATCCTACTAACTTCCTTTCTGACATCAAGATTTAAGGCACAGAAGAACAACAGTACTCCAGTGATCATTCAATGGCAGTTTCATTCCATAAGAATACATAAAGCTTATTCAGCTAACTCTGATTAAGGACTTAGCTAAACAAACTCATCCAGAGCAGTCTGAAAGCAAATGCAGCCAGCACAGACGTACTAACAGAAAGTCTGCTCCACACATCACAGTGAATATTTCAGGACACCCTGAGTACTCTTTCCTACATCTGTGTAGACTGTCTTACAATGTACTTGAATGTTAAAATGTTCCCTCTTTTGCCAGTAGCTAGGTAGTATGTACTCACAAGACGGCATATGCACACTTTACAGTATGTAACAGCAATTCAGTTACTTTCCATTGTACAATGCTTTCTTTCTACCTCTACTCCACACTCTTATACACATCTAGATATGTAACAGCAATTCAGTTACTTTCCATTGTACAATGCTTTCTTTCTACCTCTACTCCACACTCACCTGAAGAAGTTAGTGAAGTGTCTTATGCCCTTAACAGATCCCAAGTGTTCCACAACCTCAGTATTTTCTAGTTTCTGCATCATTTGGGCAGCTACAGCAGGCTTACGAGGATATATCTGGTTTTTTGCTAACTGCAGCTGAAAATCAAGCTACGCATTTTCATAACATCTTGCAGCTCCATCTAGTCTAAGAATCTCTGCAGTTTCTGATTAGCAGCTGGACTATTTGAACCATCAGCAATACCATGACTGCGTGAGGGAATGAAGACTCAGTATTACCAATGTTTCACATGAAGTTCAAGACTGCCTAAAATTATGCTCATTCTGATCCTTGGCTGGCATGCTCACTGCCAGCACATTTAAACACCTAACTCCCATCCCAACTTTAATCAAAAAACCACAGCCTTTTTCAAACACACATTACACTTAAGTTTACTATGACTACAAAAACAAATTAAAACCCCTGTTGCTTAAGTAGAGGAGAACCACCAGTCTCAGACAGAATAGGAAACAGTATGACACTAGTTTAATCACCATCTGGAAAACTTCAGCTTGTTCCCAAGTCACAATTTTCAAGTGTATGAAAGTAAGACCTTCCCATTACAATTTTCTACATTATGTAATTACTGCTCTTAAAACTCAACATATTTTTCCAGCCAAGTTGAATTTAGACTGTAAGCTACTTCAAAAGCTTAACATGGCTTTAGAATTTTTAAATAAGTTTCTGTGAAAGCATATTTAAGATTTCTTCTGTGAGCTTTTTCTCTTTCACTTGGTTTTAAAGCTGAAAATCTGCAGTCCTTATAAAAATACAGACTACTAAAGCCAAGTGTTTCACTGAGGCCACCTTTCCAAGATGTAATTAACTGCAGAGCTGTACGTCATAAAGTCTACGTAAAACACATGCTCTTCCAAATACAGTGAAGACCAACAACTAGCAATTAGGTCTCTCATCAAAGATTCTGTCAGACCTAGCACTGCATTTAGTAGCTCTGTAAACATTAGATGCAAGGGAACTCCACAAATAAACAATTCATACTGAGCAGTAAGAATTCTTGCCCAGTATTGGCAGTTTGTCTGAGCTTCAGTGGGAATCAGTCAAGAAGCCTGTAAGTGTTATTTAGCCACCAGAGACTTGGTATGGCTTTCAGAATTTCCATATGGATTAGGCAACAAAACATCTTGATCTGGCCCACCAGCTGTAGTAGCTGAAACTTAAAAATGGTCTTATTTCAGCTTCTCCAGAACTAATCCTCCTGAGTGCGTCAAATTGGGTAGATTTTACACTGGCAATATCAAAAAAACACATGTAGCGGCTTCCTTCAGAAATGGAACTACAGATGTACACCATCAGCTAATCCTGCTGGACAGTGTCGTGATTTTTCAAATGATTTGGGGGCTGTCAGGAATCTCCGTGCACTAAAGCAACATTCTCTCACACTTTTCAAATGTTATCAACAGCTGGTAAAACTCACTGTCCTCTGCAGACACTAGCATCTATCAGAAAAGCATTTCAGCAAAAGTAGAGATGGCATTAAAGCAATACAGAAATGTATTTCCATCACAAATTGAGTTTATCCATTAGCTGACAGTTGGATTTATTGCAATGAAGAACATCATTGGTGACAAACAGAACCAAAAGGGATTATGTTGCAAGACAAAGAGTTTTACCTATAAAAGCAGCATTTCTGCATCGCTGTTACTAGACAGGAGCTTGTACTTGCATCCTTGTACTATTTTTAACTGCAAAGTCTACATCTGCAGGGGTATTGACTTATTTTAAGAAGCACAAGAAAACTGAGCTATTCCTTGGGCTTTTAGAACACTAGATCATATGT
Source organism: Parus major (assembly GCF_001522545.3). Classification (NCBI taxonomy): domain Eukaryota; kingdom Metazoa; phylum Chordata; class Aves; order Passeriformes; family Paridae; genus Parus; species Parus major. The sequence continues at coordinate 49,809,455 of NC_031799.1, read as the reverse complement.
CATCTATTTCCTACCTAGTCTCCAACTAAAGTAAGCTTAGCTTTGTCTCCCAAAAATTCTACCTTAGTATTACAAGGACTTAAATAGAACTCAGTTTGGGCCTTCACCAGAGTTTGAATATTGTCATCTAGAAACCTGAGAGATATCCTGCAAGCGTTTCTGTCTTTTTTCTTTTAACCTAGATCATCTAGCTCTGTCTTAAGTATGGTAGGTCACAATTTTTGAAAATGCGTTAAGTGAATCTTTCCCTCCCATTAAAACAGCATTTAAAAGGAATCAGAAAAAAGAATAAAAACTTCAATGTCACATTAATATGGCAAAGTCACAATAAACTTACTTGCAGGAATATTAAACTAGCATGATTACCCTAATAATAGGAAAACATTAATGTAAATACAAGCATATTTGAGACACATCCACCACAAAGAATAAAGCAATTAAAGATGACCACTGCATATAGAAAAGATGAACCACTCCACCAGAATAAAACCACATAAAATAAATCTATTGCCGAAGCAGAAATATCAGTGTGGGTAAATCCAGAAGACATTTGAAAGGAGCATTAAAGATGCGCTTGGTCAGATTTGAATACATCTGATAAAATTCCTCAGCAGTTTCAAGGTCATTACTATGTGTCTGTAGTTACAAATGCTCAGTAATATATCAGACAAAAACTTCAAGTATCTACATTTCTCTCCAATTAAGTAATATTCTGTTATACACAGAACTGTCAATTTTATATTTGCAAACAAAATTATTTACACATAATCACTATAAATGAGTTTGAAGTCCACTACTAGAGCCATCTCTCCTAATACAACATTTCTAAAAGGTCAGAGAAACCAGATTAAAAATCCTGACTATAACTTCAGGATTCATGGAACTGAAAAAGGAACACTGAAGCTGTAACTAATACCACTGTGCTTCCTAAACCAAAAGTCCCCAGATAGAGGAACACCTTCCAGCCTCCCTCTGTTCAATTTACAACTGGCCATCAAAGCGAAGACAAATTCAAATGGCGTGGAATTTTTCAGCACAAAAAATCGGGAACCTACTACTTTTCAAGAAAATACACATATCCTGAAACAATTCATTAGGTGTCACAACTTTATCCAAGATCACTTGTAAAGACACAATACACTTAAGTCCTAAGCAGCTACTAAACTTTATCAACCAAGGATGTCTTCTTAACTTAAAAAAAAATAGGGCAAGACCTTTTAGTCTCAGAGACTTCAATTAAATGAACTACAATCAAATGCTGTTTTATAAAAACAAATTTTCTTGTGCGTTTTGTGTGGTTTCTCTCACTGTTTTTCCAATAGCTTTCGGTTTTCTCGTTCTAACAAGTAACACCTGAATTTAAACGGACGCTATCAAGGAGGTAACGAGGTGAAAGAGCTGCCTGGCTGCTCCTAGAGTTCTCACCATCAGCGTTACGCAGCTGAAGCAAAATCCACTCCACGCACGTACGGCAAGAATGGGAATTCTTTTTTCCGAGACGCGGCAATCTGAAAAGGCAGGTAATACACCGAACCTCGGTAATGCTCCGTGCAAAATGCAGGGATGACGATCCCTCAGGCTGACCAAGCTCGGGCGCGCCACGCCGCTGCGACCCTTGGCTGCATCAAATAAAGCATGTGACGGCGCACGCTCCCACCCCCATCCCCACAACAACGCCGGCTCCCCTCGGGCGGGAACTCCCCAGCCCAGCAGAGCCCACTCGCAGGGCGGGACGCTCCGCACCGCCTCCCGCGGGGCCTGGGACGGCGAAAGGCCGGGACCAAGCAGGACCGCGTGCTCCGTCGGGGCAGCCGCGCCTGTTCCATCGGAGGGAGCGCTGCCGCCGGCCCCACCCGCGGGTGCGCTCGGCTCCCGCAGGTGCGGCGGGCAGCCCTGCGGCCCCTCCGCAGCCAGCCACAGTCCCCACGCCTTCCACCCGCGGCCCTGCGCTGCCCCACGGCTCCGCCGGGCCGGAGGGCACGCTCAGAAGGCGGCAGATGCACTACGGTGGGCAAGAGCGCTCCGGTTAGAGCAAACTCAGGCGCGAACTGGACGGAAAGGAAGGCACAGCTTGCGGGGAGAATGGCAGCGACGCTCAAGTGGCCACACTAGGTGGAAATAGGTGGGGTGACAGTCATTCAGAGAGATGCTGCGAATTAAACAGAGGGCTTATTGAACAGTGTTTTGTCTGGAAGACAAGTGTTTAACCACAGTAAAAAGGGGGGAGTGGGGCGAAGGAAACGGCCAGAAAAGGCCTAAGGTTAAACAAAAAGCGATTAAAGTCATCTAGAACGAGACGGAGAAGGAGATGAACTAACCGCTTGCAGAAAGAATAACCCACTGTCAGCAACTGTCAAGAAACCCCTCTTTAAGTAACACCACCGGTACCTTGGAGTTTGGAATCCAGACCGCAACAAGGCGGTACCGAGGGAAATCCGCCGGTCACTGACAGTACTAGGGGACGGTGAAGGTTTCCGCATACGCCTTGATTTACCTTTACTCTTTGCTCGGGTAAAACCACGGCCCTGGCCGTGCGCCGGCGGCCCCTAGCGCAGCCCGCCCCGCCTTCCCGCCGTGCTCCCCGCGCGGGCTACGGTCCCGCTCCGGCTCCAGCTCTCCTCCACTCCCGCTCCGGGGCGAATGCGACGTCCCACCAAGCCTCTGCCAAGACAGCATGGCTCCCCGTAAACCCTGTCTCCGTTCCCAGCCCCTCGACCCGCTCTTCTTTAAGCAGCCCGGGACCGGCAGTCCGTCTACTCGCTGCCCTGCAAGACCAGCGAGTTTCCCGGAGCGCGCTGCTGCCGTCCGACCCGGGAGCGGAGTGGGGGAAAGGTGTCTTCTACCCAAGAGAGCGGCGCAGTGCGCCCCGCAGCCTCCTCACCTGATGGCTTTGGTGCTCCCGCTGTCCCACCGTCCCGCACTCGCCCTGGCTCCAACAGAGGAGACTGGCTCGGTGACGGGCAGATAAAGGCCCCCACAGCCCGCCCCCGCGGCCACCGCCTGAGTGACGCTGCCGGCGGCCACTCACTAAGCCCCGCGCCCGCGGGGCCGCGCCCCCGGGCAATGCGGACACTTGGCGGAGCCAAGGCCGGGCGGGCCCTTCTCGTCGAGCACCTTCGGACGACGAGCAGAGCATGGCCGCGGAGTCTGCAGATTAGGATGGGGCGGGAGCTTGCCTTCCCCGTCCCCGGTGGGGTCAGAGGCAGGACACCCACAATGCTTGCTCATCTCCCTAAGGGTCCCCGACTGGCCGTCTTTCCCTGTACAATGTCGAGCCCCGGAGGCTTCACGCTACCTCCCCTCCTGAAATGGCTCGGCGGGGCGGACGAGCCCCCCCCCGGCAAGCCGCCCGCCCGAAGGGGCGCAGCAGCAGCGAGCACTCCGTGACCTGCGACGAGCATAACCGCTCCCGGAGCGCCGTCCCGTTTCCGAGAGGCGTCCGACAGCAAGGGGACCCGTCCTCGTCCCCCGCAAGGTTCGGCTGCCGAGCCCCGCGGCTGCGCTCCTGCGGGCGGCTCGTTCCGCGCGGGGAGCGCTCCAGCGAGCGCCCAGAGGGATGTGTGTCATTTGTGGCGGTGGGAGGGTCTCGTCCCCGCGGGAGTGCACGGTTTGGTGTGTCCCCCGCCCTCCCAGCGCTCCAACTAGTCAAAATACACGACTAGTCAAAATACACCGCCTCGCCGCCAGTCCTTGGAAATTACTTGAGATTTAACTATCCATTTGTCTCACTCATATAGATATCACATTAGTTATTATATAGATGGGTACGGTGTAACGTACTGGCAGCAGCATAAACTAAACAACAATGGCAGTGCTCGGGGCCGGTCTTTGCCGGTAGCACAAGCTGCAGCGCCAGCGTTTACCATCGCCGCCTCTTCCTCCTGCCCAGACCCTCCCACCGCTGCGGGGACGGAGGGCGAAAGGACGGGAGACGCGCCCGAGGACGGGACACCCCGTCGGTCCCTTTGCCCGGAGCCCCGCAGTGATCCCTGCTGCGGCTGCCGGACGCAAACTTTCCCCACGCACACCGGTGACCGCTGTCCGCGTCCCCCGCCGCCCCGGTAGGACCACGGACAGAGACCGGGGCCGCCCCGCCCACGCTGCCCATGCACCGCCGCGCAGTGCCCCGACGCCCCGAACAAAGGGACGCGCCCCCCCCCCCGCGGCGGGTTATTCATCGCCTCAAAAAGACACGGGTCCGCCCCGCCCGACGGCAGCAGACTTCTCTCCGGGAAAGCTCAGCGGCTCTCCTCATCCCGCCGCCCGCCCTCCGCACCCGCTGACAATAAGGCCGACCGCGTCTTTGTGCGCCGCGGCACGCAGTCGTCTCCCGGCCCCGCAGGAAGCCACAAAACGCCGTGCGGTTAATGCAATTAGGCGCGGAGAGCCTTATCCCGGCTAATCTGGAAATGCGAGTTGATCTCCTCAAAGTAATACCGTCTCCCTTCACCCGCGCGGTGCGGGTCCGTCCCCTCGGATACTCCCCGCAAGGAGACGTATCCGGAGCTGGACGGGCGCGGTCACGCTGGGAACTTTGCGGCCGGGCCAGCCCAGGTAGGGGTGGACACGCCGTCCTGCGTGGGCGCGGTGCGGTCCCCCAGGTTCAGCGGCTGCCCTCCCGACGCTGCAAACACTTCCAGCAACTCAGCTCCGCGGGCACGCTGCCATAGCCGCGCACTGCCTGCCTCAGCGCCGTCGGCACGAACCGTGTCAGTACGGAGCAAGCACAGGTGATCAGCATATCTGTACAAGGCATGCACCTCTGGGATCGGTCGTGTGGACCCTATCGTACACGTACAGTAACAGAAAGAATCGAACCATAACTTACCTTCCTCTCCTCGGCTTACCAAAAAAAAAAAAAAAAAAAAAAGAAAAAAGAAAAAAAAAAAGTATCGGTGCAGTTCTCCCGATAAAGGAACAAGAGCCAGATGGATAGTTCTCTCAAAGACAAGAGCTAAATTGCTGACAGTTATAGAAGGAAGCAAATAAAAACCAAAACAAAACCAAAAAAATCCTTTCCCTCCCCCACCCCCAACAGTCCGACACTAGGGGGGGAAAAAACAAAAATTTAAAAAAATGGAAAATTAAAAAATGATAACGGGAGAACTCAAAAGGGAGAGAGTGACAGGACGAGCCTCCTTTCGCAACCCAATGGAACAAAAAGAGGGGAGGGAGAAATGAAGGAACAAAGAAAAGAAGGA
>NC_031799.1:49781382-49803448 GCF_001522545.3 Parus major | reverse complement strand
TGTGCGGAGATGTGCGGAGGTGTGCGGCCGCTCCGCAGCGCTCCCGGTGCCGCCCGCCAGGCACCGGGCGCTGTCCCGGGAACACGGGCAGATCCGCGGCGCCGCGGCCGCTACTGCCCACTCGGTCGGCCACGTGGGAGCGGGGCGGTGCATCACAGCACGCCTGGGGCTGCCCGCTCGCGGTGCCACCATTCCTTCGCAAGAAGTGCTGCCGAGAAAGCAGCCTTTTTTGTTTTGGTTTGGTTTTTTTGGTTTTTTTTGTTTTGGTTTGGTTTGGTTTTGTTTTTGTTGGGTTTTTTTTGTTTTTGTGTTATTTGCCTGTTTGTTTTTGTTTGGCTTTTTTAGTTTGGTTGTTCTTTTTTAATTTATTGCCCCCACTCTGCCCAGTTCTGTCCGCATGTGTGCCAAGTTTGTTATTACCGGCCAGGGACTGCTCTTTACCATGTGTCCTTCTGGGAGTGGATATATTAATGAATGTTAAATAATGATATGTTAATAATACTTCTAATAAACATTCTGAGGGGAAGGGAAGGGAAGGGAAGGGAAGGGAAGGGAAGGGAAGGGAAGGGAAGGGAAGGGAAGGGAAGGGGAAGGGAAAAAGGAAAGGGAGAAAGGAAAGAGAAAAAAAGAAGGAAGATTGGTTTTATTCATGATGTAGTCAATCCCTGCCTTTCAGAACAAACAAATCTTTGCAAAGAAAAGAGGTGATGTACAGAAGAAACAATCCTGTGTGGTATTCTGAAGCATGCCTTTTACTCTGTATACTCTTTGACCTTCACTGCACTTGTACATTTATTTTCAGAATCAGAAGTGGCTTCCTAGATGTGGCTTTTTGTCTGTCTTGTGTAACACAAGTGTGTGTCATGTATTTCCAATAGCAAAGCACTTACACCCCGCAGAAAGCAAATGCTTATTTAGACTATTCTGGCATTTGTGTGTAGCAAGGGACAAAAATAGAGGCGTGTGATTTCAAATAGAGACATAGCATTTCAATGAGAGCGTCCCTGTGTGTTTAAAAATTTTTAATACAATGAATTGTGTATCATCTTTTTCTTATGATCTCCCTATCCTACCACAGTGACAACAACTGAGAGTTATACAGGGACTGATTTTACATTTAACATAATTAGTTCTATGCTTAATGCATCCGCTGATTTTCTAGAACACACAATCTGATCATTAACAATGTATCATCAACGTTTTGAATCAGCAGCATTCCAAAAAGGTGAATAACTCTCTGGTGGAAAAAGTACCAAACTACCGGCTCCAAGAACTGAATAAAGAATGGGATGGGGGTGGCTACTTTCTGAAAGCTGTTCATACAAAAGTCCTACATGAAGTGATGTCTATCCACACACAGTTTGTGGATGTATGTATAAATTGTGCTCTTAGCAGTACAAGTATTCAGAAAAGTCTACACTTTCTTGGCTTATATCTGAGGCTCAGACTTGTTTAATTATGGCAAATTTTACCCTTTAATACAGCAAAACAGTTTCTGAAAGTCTCCTAATGATATCAAAATTAATCTGCTCATGTTCTTTATTCTGTAGGAGCATTTATCAGCAAGTCTTATATATATTTATATTTGTATCTCTGAAATTAAGTACTAAAAGTACTGTTTGTTCTACCAAGTATAAAACATTTATAAAAAAATCTGCACAATCTTTCTGTCTTTGGCATTACTAGATTTAGTTGCTTATTACCTTCTCGCTTCATGTGTTTAAGCAAAAAAAAAAGTGTTCCTTAGGAGAATATTGTCAATGTATAAAGAGAGAAAGGAAGAAAATAATAATAAAAAAAAATATTTAGAAGGTTTCTTAAGCAGTCTGATGCATTCACTCAATACCCCCAAACATGTCAGGCCCTTCCCTCCTCCCCCCTGCCCCTCCACTGCAATTTTAAAACAGTGTTTTAAGAACTAAAGATAATTTGTTTAAAGTGAATGCCAAAATGTATGCCAAAATACAAAATGTATGCTGTTAGAAAGCAGAAGAGTGTCTTTCTGAACTTTCAGGAAATTAAAGGACTCTGCTTTCAGCAGCTTCCCTGTCAGGTCTGATATTCAGGACTCCTGATTCCATCTTCCCCCCAAACACTCCCTGCCCAGAAGGAGCAATCTTCCACCTATAATTAGTGACCAACTTTTAGAGACAAAATCCAGAATTTATGCATTTTCTTTCGAGGCTTAATATCTCTATCAATAATGTACTCACATCTGTCATGTTTGTCAATACACAGAGCTAAAGTGAAATTAGGCAGAAAATAGCTGTTTTAGCAAGTAGCCTTGTCATTGGCCTTTCTCATCTCTGATGTGTATTCAGAGGCCCTTGATTCCAGCAATGGCAGAAGAAGGAAAGCTAAATTTTCCGTTCTCCCAGGAGAAACACACTTTCCTGTGAGGTTCCTCTTTGCTTAGGTAATATGTCTGAAAAGACGTCTTTATGATTAGTGGTGGCTGGCTGTCTGGACATAGCCTTTAGCTAAAACGCGTATGGGTTATTAAACAGGCGTTGGACATGGAAGGCTGTAGCAGGAGGGAAGAGCACTGGTTTTTCAGGAGTGCTATTGAATCCCCTGGCCGGGACTGAGTGGTCAGGGATTATCAGTAAAAGCAGCAAATTGCGCTGGAAGAAGAAGGTTTACCAGCTATCACAGAGGGGGTTTATATATATATATATATATATATTAATTAAAGTGATAAAATAAGAACGAAAGCCAGCGAGGAGGCGCCTGCTGCCCACGGGAGGGGCTGTCACGGGAGCGAAGGCGCGGCCACCGCCTCAGCACCACGGACAGCGGCTGCGGAAGGGCCGCTCCCGAGGGAGGGGAATGTCCCCCCTCCCTACCCTCAGGAAACACTTCCATACCCTGTGGGCTTGGCACTCCCTCTCGAGCACTTCGGAGAAATGGTTCTTGACTTCGTGGTGCTCGGATGCCGTCATACGGATGGGTGTGTGTGTTACTGCACCCCCGGGACTCTGCGGGCTCTTTTCCTAGGGGTAACTTAGGCTTGCTCCCATTACTTTCACAAACAAACGGTGACAGGCATGAGGGTTTCAGACCAAGTCTTGGGATACACACTTCCTGGGACAAAACATCATGGCCTTCAGTATGGGTGTAGGATTGTTTTACCTACTTCTTTGAGCCTCTCTCCTGTCATAAGATACAGACATTATACAAAACTACAGTATTGACACTGCAGCTGAGACTACTATATCATTTTCCATTCTATTACACAGCAATGTCTGAATGTTCATAAAAACTATTGTCAAAAAGAGCTTAGCATTTAGGTGGGTAAAGGAAAGGGGGTGGGGGTGGGGGTGTTTCACTTTTTTATTTTGATTGAAACTAAAAAGGTATCTCCACAAAAGGTAACCACAGATTTTCTATAGAAAACTGGAACCTTCATCTGGATAAAAGTAATACCCAGAAGAAGTTGTCTATTTATCTAAACTGTTATATATTTACTTGTTTCTGACTGTGACCAGGAAAAGGCAGATTGCTGCTGCACTACAGCTGAGGTAGTTTCTTTTATTGAGGATTTGTATTTCCAGTGGTGTGAAATGCACATCTAATTGTAAAATAAGACCCATGTCACCTGCCAGTCAGTTGCTGCCATCAACCTCTTTTGTGCTTGGATCAAATTACTGCACAACAGAGAAAGTGACAGCATCAGGGCACAGTGACAAAGCTGTAGTTTGTAGGGAAAGAAGACCGAGGCCCAGAGAGACACTGCAGCTACAGAAACAGCTGTCTTATCAGCACACTGCAGAGATAGAGATGGCTCAAGAGGTCCTCAAGAGATAATGACCTGAATAGCTTTGCAATGCACCAAACTTCATGCTTGATAAGACCAGGCCAGTGTAGAAAGCAGCAGAGATCAAGCTCTATTCTCTTTTATCTGTGCTGTAAATTAAGCAATTGAAATTCAGGTGGCACAGCAGCCAGCACGTTGCTGATAATCCAGTGAAGTAAACTGTCATTAGGATCTTTTCGGCAAAGAGAAATAGGTTTCTTTTACTTGATGCTGCTTTAATAAAAACACCTTAAAAAATCCCCATCCCGAATTGCTGTTCCAGCAGTACCTGAACTGGGGTGGGGGTTCCTTGTCTGTTTCACTGTTGTGACATATCTTTGAGTCCCAGAACAAACCATCCATTTGGCTGTCAAGTTCTTTACAAAGGACAAAACACTTTCACTTTGAAACTGCAGCAGCTTATTTTCAATTCCCCATCTCCTCTGCGGGAGAAGGAACTGCACTGTCATTTTTAATACACAACAGTCAAGCTCACATGAAAGCACACAAGCTCAATTCTGTAGCAGGCAATACAAGCATGTGTTTGTGAGCACAGCTAAACAAAAATTAATTGCTGCTGTGAAAAGAATCTATAATGACCTTTGGAATTATTCACTTGAAAAAATATGAGCCATGGTACAAACACTAATATATTCTATAGGAGAAAAAAAAAACCTGTTTCAAACTGTGTTTTTAATTTGATTAACGGCAGCAGATTAAAATATTACAGCTCCACCTTTTTCCAGCAGAAATACTCTAGACTGAATTCAGCTTACCTTTTATCTGAGTTTTTTTAAGAAAGCTTATAAGACAATGCAATTAAAAGGAGTATAGTTGGAGCATATAACCTAAGGTCACAGAGCATTATTTTCTAAATAACGGTTTCCTACGTGCGCTTAATTCATTGTGATTGGTTCTTGAAGAACCAGAGTAAGTGTATAGGCTTGTAAGCCATTAAGTTACCTAATTTTGGCCACTAAGGCTACTTTTCCATCTTCTTTGAATAATAAATTAAGACAACTTATTAATTAAGTAACTATTTCTTAATGAAAGACAAGGTTCTTAAGCCAAGAGAAACCTGAAGAGAAATGTAAGGATTTACCACTCTGATTTGTTAAATGGAGGGCAGCGAGGCGAGACTACTTCTATCCTCTGACAATCTAACCACATATATTTGGCCTTAGCCTGTCATTTAAACATATCTGATAGCAGGAGCTAGCAAGAAAGGAGTAGCAAGGACCCAGAAGATGAGTGATTTATTTCAAATATTAAGACAGTAAGCTTTCTCAGTGCCAAGAGGTAAGGCAGAATCAGGGGAGAAGGGAAGCACCTTTGGCATATGTACTTTGTTAGATACACCCTTCTGCTTGTCCCTGAGATCTGGGGGCTTTTCTAATGATGTGGCAGAGAGCAAAACCAGAGTGTGATGTGAGAGAGCTTAAGGCACCTGTAGATAAGGTCAAAACTGTTCAGCAGCTGAGGGCCACTAAGTGCAGTTTTAGCACATGCAAATTACTGACAAGTGTCTGTCCCTGAATCAGAAAAACACTTGGATTTTGAGATGCATTTCAGAGTTCACAAGAAGGCAGGTCATTTTGATAAAATTCACAAACTAGAGAATTCAACTATAACAATTTGCCCTTGTGCCTTCTAATTTGTTGAGAATACGTAAACAGAGCCTGAAGTGATTGATACTCTTGCCAGCAAAACACTGTGTAAATGTGAGGAGAAATAACCTTGTGTAAGAGACAATGAAAAGCAAGAATGCAATCAATATTTTTAATGCTGCTTTTTATCCCAAAATAACAAGTTCTTTTTAAGTTCTCCAGTGAATCATCCCAAATACTGTCAATTCAGTTAGATTAGATTTCCGCCATAACAATAAGTTTCTCCAAGAAAAAGATGTATGGTAATAAAGTAATTGTAATGAGCATATCCTCTCATGGTATTAAAGCTACAGGAATATTGACTTAAAAGATGGATTTTACTTTTTTTTTCAAGAGCCTGTGCCTACTTTCATTTGTTGAGGAAAGCACGTATTACTCAAAGATAGCTTTTTAAGTACGCCAGTATATTTCCTACTGACAGCACAGTGAAGCAATATAGTCACTGTTGCTACCACTATTTTACTGAAAAAGTCCTTGTAAATTCCAAAGTGTTTGTAAAATAATGTAATTAGATAATTTTTAGATAACCAGACCTCATAGGTAGTAGATGGAATTTTTTTGACCTTGTAAAGCAAGTATTTAAATATATTCCACATAATCTTAAGTATCTACTTCATTTTTTTGTTTCATTCAATTAAGATAATATGACTCCAGATGACAATAATGATTCAGTAAAGGAGCACATTGTGTTCTGCGCTGACATATAAGGGCAGGATTTCAGAAAGTGTATGAAACTAGTTTACCTCCCTCCTTCTCCAAATAAAGTTCATCGTTTTACAACACACATCTGCTATGACTGCTTAAACATGGCTAGAGAACAAATGTCAGCACGCTCTTGAGAAGAGATATTAAAAATGTTTTTTTCATAGCAATATGTTAAAGGCAGTTACTGCTCTTTTATGTGTTCTCCACGCTTGCCATGTAACTTTACACAGTTCTTCATACTTATCTTTTACATTTATACATTACGTTACTTTTTTTTAAATAAAGAAGTGGTTTAATATTCAAAAGACGTAGAAATAGACTTTGCCCGTTATTTCTTGCAATTATCTCACTTTTTGAAAATCTCACTTTTAAGAAGGACTTCTCTTATGTTATTTACATCAAGATATTTCTTTGAACTATCAAGCTTAAAATTATCAAAATAACTACTTTTTATTCTTTTTTTTATGTCAGAATTACTCACTTATGGATGACACAATGGTCTTTTACTGGTGCTGTCCTAATTTTCTCGTCTTTAAATGCTGGAGGTTTTGTTTCTTCTGCTGATACAACTCAGTTTTTACATAAGCAGTACTATGCATAGCCCTGTACTACTTTGATTCTGGTGGAGATGAGTCATCAGCAAATCCAAATCATAAATGATCATGTAGCTGTAAATATCTAAAAGGTTATTCAAACTAATAGTAATGTACTGCACTGTCCTAAGACTTAGTGGAACAAAATATGTCACAAAATGGCAGCAAATAATTCTGATGATGTCATGGACATTCACTCTCCTGAAAGTTCTGTGTATTTGGTCCTCAGGAAATAAATAAATGTCCTGCAGAACAGGCATAAAGGTGCTATATATTTTTGTTGTTGTTATCATTTTAGCAGAGGCTCAGGAAAAAGAGAGACTAACGAGTCTTATTTCTGCTTCTTTGTTCAAAAGAAGCCCCCAAAATTAAGACACTAAGAAACAAAGATCTTTGAAGAACGCAGTTTTGGGCAAATCCTATTTTCTTCTACAATCAGCATGCCATGAAAGGCAGAGAAAGTAGAATACATTTATTTTTAAATGTTTGTTGTCAACTTGCATTGCATTCTCATGGGATATAAAGGAAGCACAGTGTTAGTTAAATGACTGTAAAAAAGGGTATACAAAAATATATCTAGAGAATACCTACAGATAGTACCAAATGAGTGGGTCTATAAAATAAGGACTAACTGGACTATAACTTTTAGGTCAAGATAGTATTTCTGTCCATGTTTTGGAAGATGCAACACAGTGAATGGAAACTGCAGACTTCTGCAAAGCAGAATAGTAATAAGCATTTGTTTAAGTGCTGAACACAAAATGATCTTTTCAGAATAGAGAGACTTACCAGAAAGATAAACCACAATAAGGATAAATGGCAAGTTTGGAAAAGTAAGATCATAATCAAATGTGCAAATAAAAACCAGAGAACAGCAGTACTGAAGACAGGGTTGTAGGATAATACTAGGAGTCATGGAAATAGGATGTTGCAAGGAAGAGAGATTTTACTCTGAGATGTACAAACAAGAGTGTGATTTAAAAAGACATAAAGAATGCATTTTGTATTTGACATTGATGAGCTGAAAATAGAACACTGCATCCAGTCTTTCCTTATTTTAAGAAAAAAACTGGAAAAAGCCCATAAAAAAGTATTTAAAAGCAAAGATTTTAGAAAATAAAATCTGAATATAATTTAAGAGAAAAAAAGTTTAGAAAAAGAAACTTTGACAATGAATATAGGAAAATGTTTTTAGAAATAATTATTATTGACAGATTATTACAAATCTTATTCATGTGTAAGTTAAAAAAAATAAGGAAAATGACTTAATTTACAACACATGAAATCTAGTCTAGCAACTGGAAAACACTTTTTAGGAATAGTAAAATACTGGATCACATTACTTAAGCAAGCTGCCGAGGTTCCAAGTTAGATATAAAGTTTATTTTCCCTCAGAGAATAAGATTTTTCATCAATCCCCACCATCAAAATGACTACAGCTCAAAATAGCTATTTTCCCTTTTTGTATTTTAAAATCAGCTGAATATCTGAGGAAAAAAAATCACAAGAAACACCTCAAAAAGATAAAAAGCCCACAGAAAAAACCAAAAAAAAACAAACAGGAGAGAAACAGATCTCATAGGCTAAAAAACCTTGAAGTAGTAGGTGAGTTCTCTACATATCTTTCTCATGTTGTCAGTAAGCACGGAAACCAAGCAAATACAAGTCTGATTAGAAAAGCTGTTTGCATTCTAGCATTTTTTTTTCAGATGAATTCAAGGCCTGATTCTTGGTTTGGTTTTGGTATTCATCTTCCAGACCTCTATCTTCAAAATGCCTTTCAGCATTTGGCTGTTGATTTTCAATTTGCTTTTATTTGGCCAACATGTGACCTGAGAATCCAGAATTAAGCTAGCTACAATCTGCATTCTGAAAAATCATGCATCTTTTCATAATTCCCATTTGGGCACTTAAAATGGTGAAATATTAACTTACTGATGATAACTTTGAGCAACAAAAAACCTGCATCAGGCAGAGAAATATACATACCCACTAAATTCCTCCTGAACAACAAGGAAAAAATTCTACACTTCAGAGATAATTATCAGACATAATCAACAATACCAAAGATTCTCCTGTAAGTTGCAGAATGTGAAGCTACAATGAAGAATCTGCTTTTTTACATTCAAATAGCAAAATACTGAAACATATGTGATTAAGGACCAGGATTAAATTTTATTGGTCTAGAAATGGTTCCTAATGATGGGAATTGGTTTTAAACAGTATTTCCATGATAGTAAAATTTCCAGTCTTTCCCCAATCATGTCTATGTTATTTTCTTCATCCTTTACAGAAAATGGAAGATACCTTGTGAGACTTAAAGATGATTTCAATCATGTGATACTTAAAACTGAAAAGGGTCATGTCACAGGTCAAGAAGCTGTGATGTCTTTCTTTTGATACTCAAATTTGCTTTGCAAACTTAAGACTTGCCTGCCTTCTTCAACTGACCTTTAACTAGGTGGAACTTAAATTTTTTTCTGCTTCTGTTTGTTTGTATTAATGTGGTGACAGGGAGAAAAAAATAAAATTAGTATTACAGCATAACTGGATTTGAAAACCTACTGCTTTTCCCAAAAATATGAGATCAATGTTTCCAAAGTGCATGAAAGAGGATGTAAGCAACAAATGCAATTAAGCCACAATTATTAAAAATGCTGTAAAAAGGCTTACTAGCCTTTCCATCCACAGTCTTTTTCCTCTTTTCCCCTGCATGGCAAATCTTGAAACTGACATGATTTATACCAGATGTATTTAATCTACCTACCACGTAATCAGTGCTCCTTGCTGCTACACAAAGACTAAAGGTAAACATCAAGTTAAACTCCAATTATTTGAATATCTTTTGGCTATGCTTCCTTGTAATTCCTTGTAAAGCATCCCTGTAACAGCCAATGAGCATTCAGAGCCAGAATAAAACCATTGAATTGTGAAACTTACAGCCATCTTCCACTTTCTAACAGTCAGATATGGCATTTATTTGCCTTGGAAAAGGATCTTATTAGCTCTCCTAGTCCTTGTTTTATGTATTCAGACCCCCCATGTTTCTTTAGCATGCTCAAATAGGCTAATATATTTTTTATATTTTTCTATTTTGACTGGGTGTTTAAGGTCCTAAAAGCCTACTATGCAAATGAGCATTGTGGGCCATGCAGATGGATTGTGTAATGTGATGTTCAGACAGTCACTTATTCTGCAGGCTTTTCTGCTTGGAATAACTGCATTTTCCATGGAAGACTGAGACAGAGGGATTAACTATGTATTGCTTGTACCTGTGCAGAATCACCTTGGTTTCTATATAGTATGTGTTAAGATATACAGCATGTACGTATCATAAGAGAATCAATATTTAATTGCTTCATCAAATACTTTGATGAAGATGGTTTACCAAAGGACTGCCATTTCCACAACATGTGATAAAAAGGCTAGTAAAGTCATAAGAATAAAAAAAGTTCCCCATTAGATCTTGTTCTACATCATCACCATGTAGTTTGCCATAAATTGGTGATAAGTTGTGGCAATGCTGCATCACCCAGTGCTTGGAAGGCATGGACAGAAAACAAGAAACTGAAGTGTGAGTGAGAGAAAATGGAGGTGTCAAAGAATAAGAAAAGGAACCAATAAAGTATTTTAGGCTATAGGTATTTGAATTGGGAAAGGCTGCTTTTTTAATACACAAGAAAGGAAGAAACAGAGACTCTGGACATTTAAGGAGACTCTTAGAAAATTTAAAAAATAAAGAATCATTACCCCAGTTAATCTTGGGAGAGGAGGTGAGGAAGCACCAAATTAATTCAGAACAGATCCTTTCCACTCTCTAAAACCAGTATTTCTCCCCAGAACTTAATGCTTCCACAGGGATGCTCTTCTTGCATCTCCACAGCACATTAAGAATAATTAAACAGGATCTGCTGTTTGGAGACATCACTTCTAACATCTCTCTTCAGTTCACAAAGCTATGTCTTTTCTCGTTCTTGGTAATATTGACACAAGAACAAACATGTTCTTAAAAATTACTGAGCTGAGTTTAGTATTTCTATAATTGTTGCTTCTCCCAACTCTGATTGCAAAGTGCTGATTTAGCCATAACCCAGTATTGTCTTGATTAACCAAAATGCTTTTGGATAGAAAGAAAAGGTAACTACAGAATTTTTATGCTTTTTTATTTTTCTTTAAGAACAAAGTTACTGCTCCAGAAAGTGTTTGTATAGACTAAACGAGTGGACAGAATGTGTTCTTCCCTGCCTTTAAGTTTTGCTGATGTTCTTTGCTGCTTTTTTTTTTATTTCCATTTGGATAAGACTTAGGAGTAGTGCTGTAGAGCCATAACACTGTGGAAACTTCAAAACATAGTTTGCTCTCCTTGTTATGGTAATCTTACTGAGATAAAAGGAAATATTTATAGCAGGTGAAGTCAAACCTGTAGAACAATTCTCATCTATTTAACTACAAAGAACTTCTATTGCTTAACACATTTATCTTATACATGTATCATTTTGCCTGAGATAATTTTTGTACTGTATGTAAGAGCTGTTCTCAAAAGGACTGGCAATGTACATCAAATGTACCACCTTCTTAATTCTGCAGTTTCATATGATAAATAAATATTATTGTTGCTTAGGAAGTGCTTTAGTAATCATAAGTCAATTGACCTAACATAAAATGTAATAAAGATGTTTTTAAATTGTTCAAATAGCAACAGTTATTTTCATTAATTATTCTGACATTATATACCGTGGAACATCTCTTTTATTCTGACTATGCTGCCTTTAGGTTACAGAGGAAAGAATTCCTTCTAGTCTTGCATTGTTTTACTCCTATTATGCCAAGAATTTTCAGTTAAGCCTTTTCACCTTTATTTCTTTGGTTTCATTATTATTATTTAGATTAGACTTTCATTTTCTCTGGGTTTTATTTTTGCTTTTTTGTTGGTTTTTTTTTCTGTTTCACAGAACTCCGAAAAAAAGACCTGAGGATAAAGATACCATATTTTTAAAATAAACTTTCCTTCTCAACATACCCAGTTAATTTATATGCATAGCCATTAAGAGCTGAGGCATTGCCTTCACAATTTCTTATAACAGCACATCTAATTTATTAATGCTTACTGCTTCTGTAAGAATGTTTTGTAGTTCTGCAGATTTTGGTTCGAAATTAAACAGGGAAACCACACCAGAAGCAGACAATGTGGGGATAAGATCAAATATATACAACTAAGAAAACAAAAACCTGAAAACCAATTGGGAAAAAAAAAAAACAAAAAAGCCAGGTACAAATTACGGTTGTTTCCCATCCTATTGAGGTAATCCTAACATGCAAAATCGTAGTTTTCAATTAATTATGAAATATTCTGCTTTTGAACAGTTTCCTTTCAATGCTTATTTTGCATATACTTTCAATACCTTCCATGTTAATTTGATCCAAGATGCTTACTCTGAATGATAATGTAACAAGAAGGAAACATAAGCAAGTACTAAAAGAAGATGCTTAAATACTTCTTCAGCTGCAGAGTCTAAGCACTTTTCCACTGGACGTATGTAGTGTGGCCAGCTTGCAAAGAGGACTCTGAAGTACCATTTGGCATTGTGAAAATGCACTGTCTGCGAAGAATTTGGTGTTTGATCTGAGAGTGATATGGCAGAATGCAAATTGTTAAATTGCAAACTCACTGCCAGAAACACATCTTGAACAGTGCAATTAAGTACCTTAGGAAAGGTAAAAAATTTGGAACTTAGATGTAGTGCTTTGTTTAATAAACCGTTTATAAAAATAATTAATACAATATTCTCCACAATCTACAGTCTGCAATCTCCTGCTCCTTTCCTCATTAAGTGCAGAGCATTTTGCAAATACAAATTTGAATTACCAGCAGTGGGAAAACTAAGTTCTAAAAACACTTTAAGTTTTATTTAATGTAAATGCATATTAAGTAAGAAAGGATAAAGAGCAAAGCAAAAAAATTAAAATGGAGACAGGATTCACAGCTCAGGATTTCCTGACCTGTGTTGTTCTGGCTGAGCTCTGATTTTTAGGTAGTGGGGCATGATGAAACATTTCTTGATAAAGAACGAGAATTAGGGGATAGCTCTGATGAGCTCTTAACATTAGCTGCTTTTAAAATCAGTCACCTATTCCTTATTTGCTTTATGGATAGGACTGCTCTCAGTGTCACTGATCCACTTTTAGCAACCCATTTAATTTCCTGCGCAAGAAAGCAAGTTGCTGCAGCCTCTGGAATCCTCCTGCCTCAGTGCATGAGGAAGGGAGGAAAACACAGCTCAGTTAGAGTAAAACTTGTCCTTGAACAGCAGAAATGCAGACAAATGTAGATGCAGTATCAAACCTTTGGAGGAAGTAAATTATGTTTTCATTTGAAAGCAGTTTTCAAAAGGAAATGCACCTCTGCTATTGCTCAGCCAGTGTTTGAATATGTAGGTTTATAAAACCCAGCCCAGGTGTGTATATGACAGGGGCACAATAATACTTCCAGAGCAGACCTCACTGTGGTGGCTGCTGGATTATAGGGAAGCTTGATCTAGACACTCTAACTGGAGATGAAACTGCCCCAAAACTGCAGGCCATACTGAATACAGCTGCTGGGCATCGAAAGGGAGAGCTATGCTCCTGGCAGTCTGCTGCCTGAGCTCTGGGACTGTACCCTTTGCCTTTTGATCTCAAGGAGATGTGGATTATGCTCCTGATGCAGACAAGGCATTGTTAGTTTACAAGACTTCATGACTTCTCATGTTGTACCAACAAACATGCAATCAGTGCATGTTTCAGCTATGTTCTATTGGAAAGGCCTTTTTTTTCCCCTCATCCATTCTGTAGGCCATGAAATTTTTCTCTCACCTTACTCTGCTATAGCCAAAATTCAGTAACATTCTGGATAACCTAGAAAGGCATGGGTTGACAGAAATTTTACTTCCATAATTGATGAAAAGGACTTTCTGATAGTTGGCTGAGTTTAACCTCTGCTCTCCTACAGGTTTTTTAATTTAAGAAATAAAAATCCAAATTCATCCCTTTGTGGATTTCTATTTTTTTTTTTCTTGGTCATCCCCTTTGCATAAATGTGACTTGTGGGAGACCAGAACTGTGAAAGATTCTTGTTTTCTGTGATGAAAGATCCATGTTTTAAGACAGCTGCTGCAGTCAGTCTGTCTTTGAAGAAGAAACTGATGATGGAACTGTTTTTGTATCAGCCCCCTTGAGTGGTAAACTGTGATTTACACAGAGACACTGTCACTGATTGCCTGCATAAAGAAAGCACAGAGGACAAATGGCAACACATATGGTCAGACTTCTTCCTGTAAACTGTAGGAATCAAACTTCAGAGAGCAGGTAGGGAAAAATACAGCAACACCAGTTACATTTGTAAGATAAGGAAAACATCAGAAGATACCTGCAAAAATATAACTGTGTGAGGTTTTTAACCAATTACGTGAACTAGAGAACTGTCTACATATTTCTAGATCTTGTGAAACCTCTGAGTCTTTTCATCCCTCTTTATGCCAGTGCTCAGGAACTGACAGATATTGCAGCATCTTTTTGCAATTAACAGGGATCCTTTTCTCTGCAGCACTGATGTTCACTGCAAAATTTCTCCATGAGTGTTCTTAAACAGGAATTAAACTAAAATTTATTGCTGAAAAAAAAATCTAGGGAAACCTTCTGGTCTAGCCCAGCTTGTTTCAAAGATCACTAGGGGTGACAAAGAGTGAACCTATGATCAAAGTTTGCATCATTCGCCTATTTATTATCTTCTTTACCATCTTTACTCGTCAGTGCCTGCTCCAACATCCTTTCTTCTCCTCCCATGTTTCTGCTTACCCTTAATTCTCGTTTCTTGCCGAGCAGACAGACCAGAAAATACCTTGCAAAATATCTGTCAATCTATGTTTTGTCCTCCAGAAACTGTCCCAGACACAGTGGAGATCAGAGCAACTTCTGCTGACTCTGGTCTCTAGCACTGTATCTCAGGCTGACATGAAGGGTCTGGTCTTCCAGTTGGCACCCCTATTACAGTACTGACTACATCTTGGTGTTTGAAAAGCCTTCTGCTTTAACACCTCCTGTTATCTCAGTAAAGTGATGTTTAAATAACTGAACTGGCTTCAGTGAACTGCAGTTGCCATTTTTCTGCTTCTAAGTGAGAAAAAATGGAGATAATTATGAAGTGGATGAGCAGGTTTAATGAAAGCTGGTTTCTTTTGGTACATTCCTGAAGCGGCAATCATCATCTGTTTGGCTTTTGAAGAGCAACAATTATAATCACTCAAAATCCCAAGGGGAACAAAAATAGAACTTAAATTAGCATATAAAATATACAGCTGGATTGGGCAAGCCTATAAAAATCTGGGAAAATCATTCTAATTTGAAAGCTATTCAAAAGCACAAGCAAAATGAGTACAAGAGTATTTCACATGTTTCTTCCTTTCTTTCCCTTTTTGAAGTAGTAACATAACAACATTTATAGGATTTTCCTAAAACATGGAAATGAAAACCCATTGCCAAGAGAGTAAGCAAATATAGGATAAAGGTGCATTTTCAAAATGATAGATAAATTTAAGCACTATAACATCATTTTAGTGATATTTTTTCTCCCAAAGTTCTGATATAACTGTACTGCAAAGTTATGTGCAATGACTTTCCAGAGCTGAAAAATAAAAACAAAAGGACAGCCACATTAAACATATCAGCTTTATCAGACAACTCAGCAATGATAATGCTTAAAAGAAACTAACAATGAATGAGAAAAATAAGTTGCAAAAAGCTGCAGGATCTGCAAAGCTTTCAGTGATCATTTTGGATGGCCATTTTTATAGTTAACAGAAATCCAGCAATGAATAAGAAAATTATTTTCCTTATGCTGCAATGTCCACATTTTGAACAGTTACCTAGTAATAATACCTTCTGGAAATAAAACTTGATTTCAGTAAACTGTGAAGTCAAAGATGGAACTGCTTTTTTTAATACTACTGAATATTTATTACTTTTAGTAATTTTGACTTGAAATTCTATCTAGTTATTCTCAGTCAAGGTTAAATATGAGAGTATGCAGCTGCAGGAATTGGATTAAAAAAAAAAAGAGAAACAAAATAAAAAGCTACTTCTAGACATTTATTGTGGACAAGAACATGAGGAATTTGGATTGCTTACAATTTTATAATACTACCAGTACATATTTCTATCTTCTAAAAAGACATTGCCTTGCATACTCAGATTTATACACTAGGGTCTGATTTTTATGCCTCCAGTACAAAATACAGTGCTTTCCCTTGGTTAGAAGATTCTACATGCTTAGAGGATTTGAACCATA
Source organism: Parus major (assembly GCF_001522545.3). Taxonomy (NCBI): domain Eukaryota; kingdom Metazoa; phylum Chordata; class Aves; order Passeriformes; family Paridae; genus Parus; species Parus major. The sequence continues at coordinate 49,787,365 of NC_031799.1, read as the reverse complement.
ACCAAGCAGGTCTTGGAGGCACAACTGTTACTTTCACAAGGAGGCCTCTGAAGTCATAATTAAAAAAAAAATAAAAATTAGGGGTTGCAAAACTTATGTTCTACTAAAAAATGCTTAAAGATGTCATGTGAAAGTCCTGATTAAATTTATTTTTCTGCATTGCTCAGTCCTGTGATAAGCATCTTGAAAAGAAGTTTGCCACCTTTCGCACTGCAATTTTCCATTCTTCCTTTCATCCCCACAATTTCAAATAGTTTTATTCTTCTATTACCCTGAAATAGGTATCTGTTTTTATATGTGTTATCTATATTTATATATGTATTATATGTAGATGTATGTATGTATTTGTATGTGTTTTCTGTATTTACATGTGTTACGGTGAGTAAGCATGCCTCCAGAAACTGAGGTCCCTGAACGCTGCGTTAAAGCCAGAAATACAGCACACTTACTCATCCTCTTTTGCTTTAAGGTAATACTAGAGATGGCCCAGCAGGTTTTAATGAGAGTGATGGCTCTTCCCGAGCCATCTGTTTCATATGCTGCATGTTTTGAACAACACAGTGTGCCATGGGATGTGAAAACTCATCACAGCATATTCGGTTTAACGCAAAATCCAGTGGTCACTCACTTTTAAAGAAATCATAACTGATGGTGAGACACTAGTCAGGGAATTTATTTTGTTCTTGTCTCCCCCTCTCCCCTCCGAAATTTGCCTTGTAATTTTTTTTAAATTTAAACCTTTAATATATCTTATTAATTAATTATTAAATTATCTTAAATATCAATAGTTATATATATTACATTAACATATTAAAACATTTTAATGTTATATTTCAACACTTCTATTAAAAGAGGTTTTTTTTTAATCAGCCGGATTAAATATCCCAGCCTGCTTTAATGAACACTTCATAACCAGAAAGACAAAGTGAACCTAACAGGCATTAAAATCTTAATATAGGTCATAATCAAAACTTTGATTCACTGGTAAAAATTGGCTAAAAATAACATCCTGTACTCCCCGAGTCTCAATGACCACTCCTGCCATTCTGTTTATAAATTATCACTTCTGCAGATTGTCTGAATGGTCAGTAGGGCTACAGGAACAAGAAGGTGTAAAATCATGCCTAGAGGGAATAACCAGCTTTACTGTTGACCCCAGTAGCTATGACACATTGTAGAAAAAGTAGCCACTGAAGCAGCAAAGACTTTATACACATTAAATTGTGCTCCTGGGGAAAATAAAAGTGTTTGGAATTGCGATATTTGTAGATTTGTCCTTATGCTGAGGCCAGATGTGGCCATATCTCTTGATACTGATAATAACATCAAGTATTTAGATCTCAAACTTCAAAAAAAAGCACTTCTCAGAAATGCACAGGGTTTGCACTTCTGTGGCCATAGATACCGCTGAGCATGAGGATTTCATTTCCAGCAGAGAAGTTAGTCTTAACTCTCAGACTAAACATAGGCATCAGGTAAACAGGGGAAGGGAGTCCTCTCTTTATAACCCCAAGACAAGCACAGCATCACAACACTCCCAACAGACTGGTCAATACCTTCTGCATTTCACAGAAGCAACTTGTCTAGCCATAATAACTACTTGCTGACTACTCAATAGAGTAACGCCCTGGTCACGTTAACCCTGATTTTTATATCAACATCCTATTTCTAATCCTATTAAGGACCCTATCTAAACTCTATTTCTGCTGAGCTAGACTAGGCTGACACTCTCCACCACTTAAATGGTTCCATTTCTATACAGATTCTCCTTCACAGACACTTAAATACATGTTCTCTATTGACAGAGGTTTCTGAATGCCTGAAGTATTGATCATAATGTCACAAATACATGTAAAACCAAAAGTTTCAAGCATTTAGGTTTTAAAAGGCTTGGTGACCTAAAGCTCTTAAGTATTTATTATGTGTTTTGCACTTCCACAATGCCTCAAGGTTTTAATTTCAAGGACTAAGCAAAATTAAAAATGTTGAGCTCTCTGTAGTAAATATGAGGCATGTATTTGTCCAAGTGCATCCACCAATACCCTGTTATAAGTAGAGAATGGAAGCACATTCATGATACCTCATGTACTTTTAAAAAGAATCGAAGATATATGCATTTCTCTAGAAGCATGCCTAAAGTTGGGTGGTTTTTTTGGTTTTTTTTTTTTTTTAACTTTACAAGCACACAGAATTATTTTCAGGATTTGGGTCAACAGCTTTCCTTATATGAATCACCACATATTTAGGTTAGGAAAATTAGGCTCTAATAATATTTATCTAAAAGTACCCAGATACCTCCTAAACAAAGCAATGTGCTTTCTTTTTTTAAAATTTTGATTTTCCTGAACATGAAAGCTTAAAATGTGGTAGACTTAAGCATGCAATTAACTAAGCTTAAAATATGTAAGGTGCTACAATGATTTCATGACTGAAGCTAAGATAAATTTTAAATGATTCTCACATCTCTGACCAATAGACATCTGCACTATTTGAAGATGGAAACTCTGCAACAACTGCAAACTTATTTTTTCCATTACTTTCAATCTCTTCTATAAAAAAAACCAAAACAAACAACAAAGTAATGCCATTTAGAACTTTGAGTCCCAAAATTCCAATCTTTCTTGTGAGGAGAATCATTACTGAAAAATAGTGATTGAACGAGCAAGTAGTTCAATATTATCTTATGCTTTGATTATATATAATCTGCAAAACAGAAATTTTCAAAGTATTGTTCAGATTAAGATTTCATGAAGAATGCAGGAGTCTGGAATACAGAGTATGTGCCCTTTTTTCTGATACTTAGTTATAAGATCCAGAAAAACACTAAATTTCATATAATATGAAATTCATGAGCATGTTTTCATGGTGATACATGAAAACAAATGCTAAAGTTAGATAGAATAAGCTAAAAGTGTAAGTGTGTAGATTAGAAAGTTTTTTTAAATCACTGGGTGAAAAAGTTAGTTTAGAGAACAGGAGACAAGATGGAGGATTTAGGGTGTTGTCTCTTGTTCCTTCTTCTTCTTCATGTTCTTCTCCTAGAGGTTTTTGGGTAGTAGTAACTGATGGAACAGAAAATACCACAGTGCAGCACGTAAGTGAAGGGTCATAGGGTCATTAAGAAAAATAATATATGTGACTATTGTTAATTGGGTAAAAAATAGGTATCAAGATAAAAGAACTGCGTAGTTTGAGGCCATTTTGTGTGTCAGACACGAAGTGTGCCACAAGGCCTTGTTTGTACCATCAGAAGAAAGAAATGTGCCAAATTGCAAAGATTGATCTTGTAACCAGCCTGGAGAGACCTGTTAAGTTTTGTGATGACCTTCTAATAAACACGAGAAACAAGATTCTAACGAGCTCGGGAGTTTTCTTCCAATCATAAGGACTGAGATAAGCAGGGCTCCCCACGAGGGAGGATCCCAAAAGAATTCAGTCCAAAGGAGGCTGAGAATCCAAGAATAAAAAGAAAAATACGGAAGAGATGCAGCAGAAACAGAGAAACAGAAACAGGATTCTTTAGAGAAAAGTTACAAAGTTAAACAAATACTTTGGCTGAAAGGACAGAATTTGAATTGATCTTATTTTACTTTTTAATAACATTAAGGCACTAAAACAAGAGGTTCTTGCAACCCTGTTTTGTTAAGTGTTTCAAGTATGAAACTATTGATGTAATTAATTATTTTAACAGAATAAATATCAATGTCTTCTGTGCATTTTTGGTATTTGGCATCTAGCAACTGACAGGGGCTTTCACAGATTTTAGGTGGTTTGGGAAGGAAATAATCCCAAAGAATTATTTAGAAAGTCCTGAGGAAGCAGAATAGGATGACCAGGAAGCTCCAGAAAATCACCTTTACCATAAATTTTCAAGAAAATCTTTCCTATTTGATGTATTTCTTCTGCTACTTTTGCTTTTGCCTTTCAATTTTAACTCTCATTTTTCACACTAAGGCTGGACTTTGAAGTTAGGAAGTGTGATATCAGAAGAATTTAAACTCATTTGCTACTTGTCTGCTCTATGGTGTGTACATGGGCTTCCCACCACGCCCCTTGTAATTTCCCACAGGCAGTCTGTGTACATTTTGCTCACAGTCATTGCTCTGACTTTCAGTTACACTTTCATCAGAACATCCATCCACATATTCTCAAGGAAGGTAGCATACACAATGTGTTTGCAAAAGCATGCAGACTTTTTTCCCTAGGTTTTTCCAATTATTGAGGAAAATAAGGCCTCTCCTCTACAATCATATACTCAGACAAACAAATTCTTAGCCACTGTCAAGCAAGATAAATCTATTAAATATTGCATCCACAAGTCTTCCAGTTTTCTTGGACGCCAATCTTTCTCAGCAGTTTTGGTTATAATTGATCTAGAGCATTCTTAGATTTCTTGATTTTTTTTTTTTGCTTGGTTGTTTGTTTTGATTTTGTTTTATTTGGTGGTGGTGGTTTGGGAGTTTTTTTTCCCTTTTTTTTGTAACATCCAGGGTCACTAGTGATACCTCCATAACCAGATGCAGGTGAGGGTAAACAAATGGGTGGGTTCTGGGCAGAGACTACCAAAGGGTGGCTGCTGCCTCTGTGTCTGAGAGCATCTGTGTGAGGGGTGATAGAAAAACACACTCACCATGGGCACAGCCAAACCTATCTATTCCCTACCTATGAACTCAATGACATCTATGGAGAATACTTGCAAGAAAAGTGAGTTTCCTTCTAGTTAAGTGAGTTTCCTGACAAATTCAAGATTCTTTCCTGCCCATGCTCACCACTTTTCTCCTGCTTAGTGCTTAAAATGACAAAAATAAAAGGTGAGCCATTTGTGAAGGCATAAAAATTATAAATACTTACAGCACTTAAATTCAGTGTCATTGCTATAAAAGGAAAATATTAATTCATGGTGGTGGGGGGGGGAAACACTCTCTATGATAGGAAGAACAGAAATACATGTTTCTGGCTTCAGAAATACATGAACAGTTTACCACCTGAAGTGTCTTAGAAGTGTTCAGCTAACTGCTGCCAGTGCAGGATAAAACTGTGCAGAAATTACTAATCCTTCTAAACTGAATATATTTATGTATTTTACAGATTACTGACTTTGTCAGGAGACGACCAGTATTTTTGAAAAGAAGACACTGCCAAATTAATTGTACAATACATTGATGTTCACCTAGCTGTATTTGTGGAAAACATCTTTCTAAACATTGCTGTCTTTGGATAGACAACATCAAAAAATCAAATAACACAAAACCTTAATAAATGATTACAGGAAAAATTAACCCTGAGTATAGCTACAGCTAGGAAGTTCATAGTTTGAAGACTTCTCACTCAGTGTAGACTTCGTTTTTCTCCTTTTCTTTTGCTCTATTACTCACTTTAGAGTACCTCACTATAAGTTACATATAAATTCAGATCCTTTCAACAACAGTCAATAGCCTGAAAGGGCCATCAGAACAGGGACTAAATTTAAAACTGCTTAAAATTATCTGTATTGCTTTAAGTAATGGTGAAGTTAAGCAATACTTACTGCTACTTCCCATATTCTATTATTCTGATATCCACAGAATGAGGTCGATGCAAGTTAACTATTACTGTCTGTAATAGTACAGGCGACATAAATTCTCACCTATTGCTAAGTGTTGCAATCAGCACAGTTACCCACGGTAGTCATGAAGCAAGGAAACTTGCTATTTCTTCAGATGGCTCAAGCAGCTCTAAGCGTCCATCCCTTAACAAAACTAGATCGATCTGACAGATTAAACAAATAAATAAATAAAAAATGAGCCCTCACACTGCACAGCCGGGCTCCTCTGGTGAGTGCTCCCCAGGAGGGGAGGTGGGGCTCCCTGCCGAGCACATCCCCGTCTGGGCGCACATGGGTTCGGGTTTGCGGCGGCCGCCCCGCAGCAGCGCTCCGCCAAGGGCAGCGTGCCGGAGCCGAGGGGGCCTGCAGGCGGCTCCTGTCCTGCCCTGCCCTGCCCTG
>NC_031799.1:49733004-49781282 GCF_001522545.3 Parus major | reverse complement strand
GCGCCCGCCCGCGCCCCCGCCGCCCCGCCCGCGCTTCCCCGCCAGACACGACCTTCATGATACTTGCGAGGATTTTCTCCTCCGCCCGCCCCCACCGATAGTGCCTGCTACCCCTTTTTTTTTTTTTTTTTTTTTTAAAAAAAAAAAACAAAAAAAACCCCAAAAACCACCAACCTCTCTAAAATTCTAAATACTAAAATAAATTGCAATAATTAAAAAAAAAAAAAAGCCAAAAGCCAAACAAACCAAAATACAAAAAAATAAACCCCAAAACCAAAAAAAAAACCAAAGCACTTACCATTCTGACCTCATAGTGCTTTGTCATGGGCTTAAAAAAAAAACAACAAACCCACAGACACATAAAGACACACAGAGACACGCACAAACAAACACACGCGCGTATTTATGCGTTTTCAGAACATTTGTGCCAGGGTGACGAAGGGGATGTGGGGAGCTGCCTGCGCTGCGCAGCGCACCGAGCAGTCAGTGCACAAAAGGAGGGCGAACCCCGCAGCCCGGACCGACCAAACGCTCCCCGCACCACCGCCCCTCCAGACCACGCAGCGACAGCGAGAGGCGGGTGGGGAGGGGTGGGTAGAGGGGAGGGACCCAGCTCCCATCCCACTGCAGGAAACACCCGCCTTAAAACAAACAAACAAAAAACCAAAACAAACAAACAAACAAAAAAATTAAAATAAAATTAAAAAAAAACACAAAAAAACCGCTGGCGTGCGGAGTAAGGGGCGGGGGGACGTGGGGGCGACGGCCCAGCCCCGGAGATGGTGCTGTCGGAGCCCGCACCTGGCAGAGCCGCAGCTCCCACCCGCCCAGTGTGCAGCCAGCCAGCCGCCGTCTGCACCACGTCCCCTGGCCTGGGCAACCTGTGCCATCCTCCTGGCAGCCTCCTGGCCTTGTCCCGAAACTGCTCCCCTGCGCCAGTCGCTGTGGCTGGAGGTGGGGAGGTGTAACAGCAACAGCTCAGTGAGTGGAGTCCAAGATGTCTCTCCAGGAAGGTGCTGCTTGTGCACGTTGGGAAGGAGAGGTTTCTCTCTGCCAAATGCCGCTGTGGAGTATTGACAATCCACACGTAAACACACATAAACTGTCTGCAAAACCCCCTTTTCTAACTCCCCCACTCCCCACACAATGTCCTTTCCTTCCCAGAGACTGGCATCAGTCATCCGATACAATCTGTTAGCTCTAATGACATGGAGCCATGGAGCCCATGGCTGTAGGCACGTTCAGCTGGAAAATATTGCCTCCTCTTCTGTCTTCCCTGCACATCATGAACTCATGCTACTGCTTCCTCCTCCTGCTTTGCTCGACAACTTCCCCTCAAGCTCCTGGGCTGTCCAGCTGAAGAACTGAGCTCCTCCATAGTCATAAATCCCTGTCCTGGAACAAGGGCACATTTCATCCCTTTGCTTTATGATATGAGTTTAGATAAATCAAATCAAAAGGAGCTGGAATTCTTGAAAGTCTTTTATTTACCTTAGCTTGTCTTCTATCTGTTGTTTTCCCACCTATGATAGTACCACAAATACACTGTTATTGGCCTTGCTGAGATCCTTGAATCAATGGAAAAATAAGAAATTACAGTTTGCTTTTTAAATTTGCATTTCTCTATGTCTGCAGCTGAACAGCAGTGTACAAAAAACCCAAACATTTTGCTTCTGAAAATTATAGGCACATGGTGAATACTCAAAAAATAGAATTATTCTCATGCATAACGATATATACAATGCACAAGCTGTACGACAACCATGATGGAGAACTCAAGTTTTGGACCCCAGTTTTTCCAGACAACATGAGATGAGAGTCAAGTTTAATGTTTTCCAAGTAAGTCATTGTGCTGCACTGTCTACCTATGGACAGGGAGGTACAAGGTTGTGTTTGGAGGAAGGCTCATTCCACTCATAGCACATGGAAATGATGGTCTGCTCTTGCACAAAGGCTCATTTTTGAGTCAAAATGACAGGGGTTGGCAGCTTGCCATTAAATGTCAGGAGGAACAAAGGCTTCAACGAAGTTCCTAAGCATTTGGTGGTCACAGAGTTGTTGTGTTCAGTGTTAGGTATCTGTACAGGTATGTGGGAAAGAAGAGAATAGTTCATGATGGAAGAAATTATAAAAACATTAAAAAAAATAGAAGCTATTTTGAGCAATGTTATCCTTCTTATTTTTTCATTAAAAAGTGTATACTTGTTACGTTTTCTCCAAATAACCATCTAAGCAAAAGTCCTGTAGTACTAGCAAGGGCACGTACTTTTTGAAAATTTTTGAAAGCCATGTTCTTCTTTGCCTATTTCATAAGGTCCCTAATTTCTCTGCAGCTTTTACAAGAACTCTGCTTCATTAATGTTATGTCCTCTTAGATAGTGAAGTCCAGGGAGAGTTCGTTGTACCCTGTAATTGAAAGTAACTTTTCTTTAGTTTGTTCTTAGATTCCTCTGTACCTTTCTATCCTGCTTCTCTGTTCGCCCAGTTTGAAGTGACTGAAGACTAGTTACTGGAAAACTAGTGAATTTCCTTACTATGGTCTGGAATTTGATGAGGTCTGGATGATTGCATCTTTTAAAAAAGAAATCCTTTTATCCCTTTCTTTTTCCAGAAAACCTCTGCCCCTCAAAAATGTAGGTAATGGAAAAAAAGTAATTAATGTAGAACAATATTGTAGATGGTAAAGATTTCTCTGTAATTAGCCTACTGATCCACTGATAAATTCAAATAATAATAATAATAATAATAATAATAATAATAATAATAATAATAATAATAATAGTAGTAGTAGTAGTACAGGAACATGTTTATTACCATGGATAACCTAAATCTCTGACTGAGAGCTTTTTTTTTTTTCCTTTTATTGGGGGTTGTTCTTGTTCACCTCCTTTTCTGGATTTTATACCTGTTTACATATAACTGAACCTGAGAAAAGTACAGATATAAAGTTTCATCTCTTGAATCATTACAATGTCTGATAATGAGATATTTCAAAGCAAAAATTCTTCTAAAAAAATTATCTCCCATTTGCATATCTGTCTTCACTGTTTCAACAGATTTTGTGCTCTCACAATCTGTGTTTTTTGGGTTGATGTTATTTATGTAACATATAACAAACAAAGAACAATTAGTTTCTCAATAGCTGCTAGGCAAATGTCATGCCCTCACATTTTAATCAGCAAATGCAAATATCATCAGAATATAATTGATTTGCTATGTTTTTCTTATTATATCCTCTAAGAAAATGTCTTTTTATTTGAGTTCATGTGTATGAACTTATTTTTAGATCTAACTTGCTGAGAATCTATTCTTTCCATAGATACTCAAGTAGATACACTATTTCATTGTATTAATAGGATTATAATAAATGAATAAATATCTAGATAAGCATTATTGCTCAGTCTGGATTTGGGTAGAAATACGTCTTCATTCTGGAGTCTGGAAAGTGAATATTAGTAAATTATAAATGTTTGGTCTTGGCTTTCTGCCAAGATGAGATGACTTAGGCTTTTTGCTTTATATATCACTGTAATTCATGTGACGTTGATTTACCACCCCCAGTGTAGCTGAACTGCCTGCTTGAGTTATAGGCACAGCTGTGGCAGAAAAGGATGTGGTTTTCCTAACTGAAATGACAGGGATTGTCTTGTTTCTTTCTGTCTTTAATTTTGGAATCCTGTGTAAGCAGTTTCAAATTTTCTCTTCCGTCTGTCCTGAGGCCAGGACATCCTCAGGTACCATCTGGAAAACAGAGTCAGAATAAAATATAGGGGTTTTTTATTAGTAAATTCCGGTTCTAAACACTGAGGTACTCAACCTTTAGCAGTATGAAATACATCATGTCATCAAACAGTACTCCAGAGAGCTAAAAAACCATTGCATTGTAGCATCTTTGTGACAATAGCTAATGGTGCAATAGCATGACCTGATGATTCTGTAATATTCTTACTTAGACTAATGATACACATGCCATGTCATTCAGTTCCAGCTCCTTTCACACCAAGTCCAGTTGTTAAAATGCAGTGAGAATTCTACCCTGCTTCATGTCCTTATGGGGATCAGGGAGATGTCATCTTTCCCCTCACTCCTCCTAGCAAAAGTATTTGATTTCTCTGTGTTCTGTGATGTTACATCTGCTACTGTTGTGAACATCCACTCCTGCAAAGTTGGTATTCAAGGAAATGGGGGAGTGGGGTGGGGAAATGTCAGCAACTCCCAGCAACTCTATTACAACAGGTTGCACCTATGTTGGGAACACCTGGGTAGGAAGTGTGCTAAATGTCAGTTTGGTCCTTTTGGCTGCTGTTCCATGTCAGTCCTCTGCAGCCATCTGCCTTGAATTAAGTAAAGAACCTCACTTATTGTGAAAACAAAAAATGTAGTTTAAAAGTCAAAAGACTATAAAATCAAAAAGAAATTTTCACTCAGAAGGTAAATAGACACATGAGAGCTGTGATGAGAGAAGATGTAGATGGTGGCTGATAAAATCAGACATCCAAATTGTCAATAATTTGAAGGGTTGCATTATTTATCCATTGTAACAATTACCAAGAAGCATGTGAATCATACTTCTACATTTGAGAAGTTACTTTGCCTTTATTTTTGCTCTCCTTCCATACTCCATCCATTAGATAAGAAAAGATCTTATGGGAATGCTTTTCATACTAATGAGAAATATCTGCATGTGGTTCGCTCCTTTTTATCTGTTTGCATGGCAAAGAGCTTTTTCTCTTTCAGGAATTGCTTAAGCCACTCTGGAGGCTGTTTGCTGAACAGAAGAGGAAGCAAGCTCATTAGGAGGACTACAGTTAGAAATGTGCATTAGTACATGTAAAGTCATCACCATGAGACTCTGGTGCTGGAGGAAATGTACTCTGTTTTCCACATTAACCTGATCTTAGGGGTAATGTGGACTTCCTTTATTTTCTTTAGAAGAAGATAAACTCACAAACATTTTGATGAAAAATAAATTGTTGGAAGATAAGTCCTTGCCTTTAGATAAGGAAAGATTTAAAGACAGATAAATAGACTGGCATATTTGATTTATTTTGGTTACACAGTTCAAGTGATTTGTTTCTAATGTGAAACTGTCATTTACTTTCAAAGTGCCTTTCACTCAAACATCTTAGAATTAATTTAAGTTGATGTCTTCTGGTCTTGTGAGATAAGTGCATTTTTACCATGCATTTTGTAAATGGGCAAACCAAGGCAAAATAAATGAGAAAATCTATTTCCATCATCACTAAAGTTCCTATCAAAACATGAAAATCTGAAAAAGAGCTCCAGGTGATTTTACTATATATTTGAAATATGTGAAAAAAAACCCCAAAAACCCAGCTCTTTGAAGCTGTTCTTCACTTTAAAAATAAATTATTTCTTTCCTCTATGCCAGCTCTCATCACTAATTTAAATAGGTGTTGGACATACTTAAAGGCTTCAGGAATGTGCACAGAAAATAAAGAAAAAGAAAAAAATATCTACATAATACACAAAGCCTACTATTGATGCATTTGTTAATTTAGCTAATTGAGTGACAGAAATTCCACCCAAAGGTGAGTACCAGGCTATATCTGCAAAAGTGTATGTGTGCAAATCTTTCTATCTCACACACATCTTTTTCTATCCTTAGTAATAAAGTTCTATTCTGTGTAGAAACTTTTGATGTAGCATCACAAAAGATTACAGCTAGAATTAAAAGCACCTTATATTCTTCAGAAAAAAAAACACTGCTTTTAAATGAAATGTTTTTAAAAGTCCTATGACATACTAGTGATGTGACTTAATTTGGTGATTTTTTCTGACAGAGGTACTTTGCTGAATGGGCTTTTGACTATACTCTATACTGATTGACCAGGCTTTTGGAGGAGGAAACTGAGAAGTGTGTAAACAGGTTGTATGACCACACACAGTTAATTTTTTTGCAGGATGTTTTGATGTTAGAGTAGTCATTGAAAAGGAGTGGAAAGAGTGCATGAAATATGCATCTGGTCATATACCACATGAAAATCTCTCTCAATATCCCTCCAGCTTTTGTTTCACTGTATCTTGCTATGAGAGTTGGTGGCAGGAAGAGTCAATTTACTCATGGCCTAATAGCCTGTTGGCAAAATCCTGGCTGACTGTCACAAGGACAAGATTTCCCTTTGCTTTTCAGGCCACAATAAAACTGGTTTGTGAGCGAAAGTGAATTGCTGCTGAAATGCAGCACACTGCAGGTGGTGCTTGGTTTTATGTGAGAGTCTGGCTGCAGCAGGACTTCATAGCCAAGCAATAATGTCATGAGTAATCTAGTGAGTGGTTACAAAGTGTGAAGGATCGATAAGAAGAGCTATTAATTTCCAGCCTCACCTCAGATACCAAATCTGTGATTATATTTAATTCAGAAATCATATTCACAGGTAAGGAAGAAAGGAGGGAAAATCAATTTTTTTCTCTGTGAACTACAGATTCATTTTCTAAGCTGGAATTCCTAAGCTTAACAAAACTCAGAAAGCACTCTTCACAGTATGTTGGAAAAGTAGCTTAATTTGGAGGACAATGAGCTTGCCATGCATATGTGGAAAGTTCTATTCTCTGATTTGTTGTGGTTTTGTGTTAACATAAATACTCAAGTGTTCCCTTAAGACCAAATTTTTCTTTTTCACCTCAGATCAACAGCCTAAAGATACTTCATCACTCTAGCTGCTTAGTTTTGAATTCCTAAAATAAGGAATTTTTCTCCATCCAGAGTTCTCCTCTTTCTTATAACTAACAGATGTTTTTTTAAATAATTAATGAGTACTCTGAATGATTAGGTTGAGGAATTGTAATGGAACTGATAATGCACAAATTCAAAACACAATTAGATTTCCATTAAAAAGTCACAGACCTTAAGTGAGATTGAAGTGTGAGCCCCAAACTTTGTAATAAGCATTAAAATACAGTTTTCACTACTAATCTTCCTGGATTTGGATTCAGTTTTTAAAGATACCACTGGTTCCTTATAATCTCATTCCCAAGCTGCTCCTGTCCTTGTAAAGTCCACAGGTGTCTAAGTGAAAACAACATTTTCTCAGAGGTGTCCAATATATCTGTCCTGTTTTCAGCTGATATAGTTTATGGCTTAGTATCAGGTTCAGTGCTGTGGTTTGGATTCAGAATGAAAATATTGACATCACACTGCTGGCTTGGCTGCTGCTGAGCTCTGCTTATCTTGAGTCAAGGACTGTTCAGTGGCTCATGCTCTGCCAGTGAGGAGGTACACAAGAATCCGGGTGACGGCATAGCCAGGAGAGGGGACCTGAACTGGCCAAAGAGATATTCCACACCACAGAAGGTCATGCCCAGTATATAAATGGGGGAGTGGACCAGGAGCAGCTGATCACTACTCGGGAGTGAGCTGGGAATTGGTTATCAGGTCAGCAACTCTGTTTACCAGTTCTCTTTCCTGGGTTGTATTTCTCTCTCTCTGCAGTTCATTACAATTATTATTAGTAGTAACAGTAGTAGCAGTAGTAGAATGCAATAAGGTTGCCTTGTGCATGGGTGGCACAATTATGTTACCACCTATACAAATATGCAGGATGAATGGTGTGTTGAAAACCTGGTTATTCAAAATGCCCACCAAACATGACAGTGACAACTGAACTAATGCTGAAATAGAAAAAAATGGTGATTATACTAGGATTTAAATATTGAATATTATTCCAGGAATAATGATAAGGAAAGAAGAGGTAAAAAATAAAAACAGTAATTATCAAACAGGTAATTCCACTGGTGTAGGTTATATAATTTTTACAGGAAAATGATACATTCTTGATTTTTTCAGTGGGGACAACATTGTATTGGGTTTGTGTGGTAATGCTTTGGTAGGGAGGGTTGTAGGGGTGGCTTCTGTGAGAAGCTGCTAGAAGCTTCTCCTACATCCAGTGCAAAGCCAGTGGCTACAAGATGTACCCAAGGCTCAACCCCTCTGTGACAGTGGAGTCGCCTTTGGGATAAAATAGTTAAGAAGGATAAAAATGTTACTGTATAGAAAAATATTGCAGCCAGAGGAACACAGAAACTAAGTCCAAGTGAAGAAGGAGGGGGAGGAGGTGCTCCAGGCAGTGGAGCAGAGATTCCCCTGCAGCCTGTGAGGAAGGCCAGGGTGAAGCAAGCTGTCCGCCTTGTTAAGATCTGACTAGTGGGAGAGGCCTCTGCCCCAAGTATGGTGTGACTGAAACCATATGCCAAAGTTAATAATACAGATTTTATTTAATAGGGAATGTAAGACAGAGAGACAGAAAGAAACAGGGGAGGATGGGGGAGAGGAAATGGAGGGGAAGGAGCCAGGAGGGAGAGAGGGAGGGAGAGAGAAGGGGAAGGGAGAGGATGGGAGAGAGACAGCAGAGGGAGAGAGGGTCAAACAGAAAATGTTCCCTGGCTGTTGATCCAGTGATGTCCCAATGGTCATTCACCATTGGCTTCTCTGTAGTGGGGGTCCCCAGGTCATTCTAAACTTTTCAGTATTTACACATCTTTTAGAGGTTTTATGAAACAGAAAAGGACCAAATGCATGAGTTCTGTATGAGTAAGGAGTACATAGCACTTTCTATTCAGTGTGGAATACTCAGGCATAGGACAAGTTGTGCAATGGGTCACTTCCTCAGTTTCCTTCGCTGCTCCTCAGCAGAGCCCCAGTTCTTGTTCATGTTTAAAGGATACAGCAGAGAACATCTAGTCTCACAGAGTTTGAGGTGACAGTTTTGAGTGTGTTGTTCAAGATTTATCTTTGTTACTGTGAAGGAGTTCTTGATAATTACACTTAGCTTCCAGCATCCTACCAAGTTTCCTTCTAATTTATGATTTCTTTGGAATATATGCATGTGTTTTATAAATGATGATCAAAAGTCAGAGCATCATGATCAAGAGAAAAAGTAAACATTTTGTTTGTTTTTTGTTTGTTTGTTGATGCAGCATGTAATATTTAATTCTCTTCTGTTGTCTTTAGCATTCCACTGCTTCAGCTGATGTGTTTTATGCTTTCTCCTTCATTGAAATAGAGGTTGAAGCAGCACAGTAATTCTAGTACATCTACTTTTCAAAGTTTAAAGTTGTGCTGGAATACAAAAAAACCCCGAATTTATCCTATTGAAATCACTTATGTCACATTATGTATTCTGAAGATGAAATAATATTAGTTGAAGAAATTATGATGTCTTTCTTAAGATTTGAGCAAGTACACTGTGGACAACTGTTGTGTTCCAATTTCTGTAGTAGTAGATTTTTCCTTGAGGCAATGAAACTTAACTCAGCCTTATACAGAGGGCCTAGTGTAAACTTAGATTTATCCCTGTGAATGTGCCAACCATGTGAATGTAGGGATGTGATTTCAGTTCTGCGGTTTACTTTATCTTCTGTCATTCAATACTCCAGAATGAGTGGTGCACACAGTGATAAGAACAAATCAGCTGCTGCTTTTTCTGGCTTGGTTGAGGAGAGTAATTCCTAGGAAAATTCTTCTGTGAGGGTTTGGTCATAATTCACCAGAGGTTGTGAGGTTAAGGACGGAAGGACTAAACAACAGTGTGGATACCCTCTTTATTCGCTGTGTTGATTGTGTACTTTAGATGATTTATGACTGCTCTTAAATGAAGTAGCTTAATCTACCAAAGCCATTCAGAGCTCCTCCTGTAATGGACAGATCTAAACAACTCAAAATGGCATAATTAAAGGCTATAGCTATATTTAAAAATAATGAAAAAGCATTCTGCCTTTGGAAATTCATGTTTCTCCACTCTTAATATTGTTTTAATATTTGCTGTAACGATACAACCAGCAGTATCTTTAAAGCTTCTGATCTTTTGCACAACAACCTAAGGTACATGTAAAAAAATGAAGAATTTTAAATATCTTTATAATGTAGATGTTTCTATAGAAGAAACAGAGTTCTGAACAGTAACAGAGATATGAACTTATATTTCTTGGTCTCCCATTATGCTCTGTGTTTTGTTTGTTTGTTTGCTTGTTTGTTTGTTTTTTAATCAAGTTTGCATTGGATGCATGCCATGTTCTACCAAAATTGTCAGAGAGTTAGTAAACCACAACATCTGCAAGTTTGTAGATGCCAATCTGTTTGCACCGATTTTCTTCTACCCACTGTTTGTATTTTGGCTCATACATTGTTGCTGACATACAAACTGGTTGTGGTAATTCAAAATAGATACTAAAAAGCATATTTATTTAAGTGTGTCTGAATTTACATTGTAAATTCATTTCCATATTTAGAGTTGGCGAGCAACCTGTCTGTCAATTCAAATCTCCATGCTTGTATTTTAGAAGTGTACCCATCAGAGACATAAGAATTTCTACATATGATGGTGTTACTCTTGTCTTAGTTACAGCTTCATAAATGTGTAAAACATTAAGTATACAAATAGGTTATAGTTTTGAATAAATATAGTTTCAATTATATTTAACATAAAAATCATTGGCCTAGGAAAAAACAAGGATTAAAATTAAACTCTATCTTCACTATGTATTATACTGATAAAATACTTCTGGTACTATATGCTTGTTTCAAACTCATATAGCAAGTCAGACATTACACTTTAGAAGAAGAGCTCAACGAGCTAAGTGTGAATAATAAAACAAACCCACCATTTCCCTTAACACAGCTGAATAGATGCCAAAAACACTGTGCTGACTTTGGAAATATCCTGTAGTTATGGCTGTATTATGAAGGACCAAAATCTAATTTTATGGAAATATCTCCGACATTACTTATTAGTCCTACTTCTTTCTCAGTGGGTCATGAAGATGTCCTTTTTCAGGAGTCAAGCATTACAGTGTACCAAAAAGACCTAGAATTTTGTTTGCTTTGAAATTGTAAAATATCTAGTATGCTCACATTTTTGATTTGTCATTTAGTGTTCATCTTCTCTTTTATGGTTATATCTGACTTTGAAGGTCATAGGTCTTTATTTTTTCCAAAACACTGAATACCTGCAACTTCTCTATAGGCGGTGGCTGCATATAAAAGTTTGATTTTACATGACTTTTCAGATCTACCCTTTTATTCATATTACTGATATAATCTGATATATACTGATATATATCATACTGATATATGATATCCTTAAAATTTATATCTCAGAAATCATCAGAATTGCCATGCGTTTGTGTCCCTCCCAACACAGATAATTTAAAACCTGCCTCCTCTGTAGCTGAGCTCATTCTGGGCCCCTTCCCTGATATTGTTAGATTAATTCTAGATCTGTAAAAATCCGTGTGTTGACAGAGACAGTTAATACTTTGAAATACTTGTGATGCTCTGTACTACACACAAGCTGAAGTTTGATGTGCTGTTAGATAAGTCATTAAAAGAGAGATTTTAAAGCAGAATCTTCAGCAACCAAAATTTGCTTCTGCCACTATAGTAATAGTTAACATAATTTGATATTGTTAAAGTAATGTGGTACAATGAAGATGGGCACAGGTCTGCTATGTGTACCCATCTTGAACACATGATCTCTCTACCTCTAACATTGTGTTCGCATTTGTATTTGAAGCTGGAGCACCGGTCAGCTCTATACATTATGCATAGAAGAGAACATTGTGCCTGCTCTGAAAAGCTTGCAGTCCTTTTAAAGTCCAAATATAGTGCATCAAACTGTAAGTTACAGTCACAAAAAAAAGATATGGGGAAAATAATAAAATTTGGAACTGACAGGGGATAACAAGGGGATACAATATTCATGGAACTGAACTGCCTTTGCTTTCTCCAGATGCTGTAATATGATCCACTATTCTAATTTTTTTGATACAAATAAGATTTTTTTACAAATAAGAAACAAATAAGCATTTTTACTTTTTAAAAATAGTTTTATCCAAGTATAGTAATTCAAGTTATTGCCATTGTGCATGCTTTCCCATGCAGAGAAAAAAAAGAAGAATCATGTATTTTTTTCATATTTTAATACTTCATCTTTGTGCAGGGACACTGACCTGTCAATAAGTTGAGAGTGTAGAAATCACAGCTCTGTGTCCAGGAAACTCCAGGGGCATTCACTTCTAAGTTTCTTTTCAAAATCCACCAAAAAATGGAAATGTAAAATCTGTCTCTAAGGTTCCCAGTTACCAGTGGCTTCATGGCAACAGGTCTGTACTCCATCACTTTCACCTCTTCTTGCCTCCAGCCCTTCCCTCCGCTCACCCCTGCCATCAGAACTTGGCTTTTCCCTGTATTGGTTATCTGGTTTATGCCAGCTGAGAGTCAAACACTCAAGCCCTCAGAAATCACCTTTTCAGTATAAAAGTGATTATTTACCACTTCAAAAAGAATTCCATATCTATGGTGGTTGCTCTTTAGGATTTTGGCTTAGCAAATCTTAAAACTTTGCTCTCCTGGTCACATAAGTTGTTAAAGTAGTCTGTTCATTTGCTTTTCTACAGTTCTACAAGTTACATTTCTGTGGGTTGGATTAAATAAATGTAAACAAAAGAACTTCAATCTTGTTTCATGTAGCTTTTCCTATGTAGGAAAAAGGCTGTGTGAACTTGGGGTAGGAAAAATAGGATAATCTTTCATAAGCACATAAGGAATATTTAGCAACATAATTTTATAAATGAAGGAGGTGGTCTCTAAAATGTTAAATTTTAGAGCTAAAGGCAAATGCTTTGTTATTACTATTTTTAATAGAAATCAATGTCAGCAGGTTTCTGATGAGAGGATTAAGTATTTAAATGTCAATTTTTGTCCCCAAGCATATCACATCTGCCTGAATGATAATTATAACTGTTGAAGAAATAGCTGCTAAATAAATATGATAAAATGAGATGAAATGAAATGAAACAAAATAACATAAAAAAAAGTTTAGTGTAGGAATACATTTTTTGTTCATAGCTCTTGTGCAGAATATGGTTATTCCCATTTATTGTTAATTCAGAGCATGCCTTAATTCAGATTTTTTGGAGAAGCGCATGGTGGGAATGGCATGGATAGAATGCATGAGAGAAATTTTGTTTTCTTCTTCTAGTTTTGTAAAGTTCATGCCAGTTTTTCATAGAAAATTACCCCTAATGATGGATTTTCTTATTCTTGAATTTCAAAGACCTGGGTTGAGAGGCAGAGTATTCACTCTTTTCTCTCCACAGCCAGTATCAGTTATTTCGAAAGAACATAGAAAAATCATGTCCAGACAGCTTTGAGGCAAACATATTCAGATATTTCCACAGAAATATTTTTTTACCTTCTATCTATAACTTGACATAAGAAAACTGTCATGGACATGAAAATTTTGCTTTAAAGGACTCATTCTCTGTTCATCTTACACAGCTCCTGGTTACTGTTTGTAGACTTTTATGTATCTTGGTACTCTGTAACTAGCACATAGTCACATAAAATACAAATAAAGAAAATATAATGATGAACTTTTCATTACAGTTTATTCAACTTATTGCCAGAAAAAGGTACCTTTGTAAGTGCAGGTTATATGACATGTAAATAGCTTCTAAGATTATATTTTATTTAAACCCCTCTTAATGATGCTAATTAAAAGTAGATAGTAAGTGTCCAATTTAAAGTAAGATTATCAGGTATTTATTAAGGCACTTCAATCTTCATATGCCTTCTATATGCAATAAGACCTCATTGCATCAACATTTAATCTCTTGCATTTATCTGATTCTCCTGTGAATTAGACATTTGGCTCAATTTGCATTTGGTTATATAAAAAATGGAAAAAATTTGGAACAAAAATATCTGCATCATTTTAGTTTGTGTGGGATGACAAAAAGTTTAAATTAATAACCATATACATTTATGCTTAATTTTCAGATTTCATTGTGCTCGAGTCATATTTGTGATTCTGCAAGTAGATATTCACTGTACTGTTAAAGCATGGGATGCAGTATTCACAAGTCTTTGTCTAGTTTGTCTTGATTAGCTTGAAGGGAAAATATAATTGTCAAGAAGTAAAATGTTCTTTGTCTAGATCATAATACCAAAATTTTTATGAGTGACTGCTGCCAAAGCAATGCTTTTAAGTTCTGAAGGTGAAGGTAAGTGCAGAAGCCAAAGCTGTAAAGCAACTGATGCTTCTGAAATGGCACATAGGACAGAGAGAACATCAAAACTGGCTTTTATTCTCTGGGCTAAAAAGAATGGTGTACCCAGGCCAAGCATGAGTTGAATTAACACAGCTCTGTGTAGGGAGCTCTTGCATTATGCCTTGCTGCCTTATCTGCAGATAAAAAAGTAATCATTCTGGTTGCTAAGGGTAGCAGTCCCATGCCTTCCACACCATCAAAAATGTAAACCATCACAGTAAATAAAAGGAAATTATTTGAAGGGCAGAAAGAAATGTTTCATCCAGTCATACTACTTATGAAAGCTGGCAATTTGTAATGGGTGTTGGCAACAGAAAGGTGCAATTACTTCTCTCCTGCTGCTGGGTTGTGATATTGTTGGGAGCCAGCGATCAGAGAAGTTGGGAGAACTGGGGGACCCTGTCCTATTCATGCTCTGTGGGCTGTTGCAGACAGGTACAAAGCAGTAGACAGAATATGAGGTGGCAAATAATACCTATTACAGAATAAATGGGGTTCTCATGTCCGCATACACAACTCCTGTGGCAATGCCCATGGGACTCACTGAGCAGGTGGAGAGGAGGGGGAAGATGCCTCCTGCAAAGTGTCATTCATAGCTTCAGTGACAGCGCTGGAAGCATGTTTACCAGATGGCTACAGTACCAAAGGGCTGTAGTTTTAATTTCCAGTTTAAGTTACACACTATTTTCATATCACAAGGATTAGAGTTTCTTAACAACATGGTTTTCTTGGCTTACTTCAGAATTGCAGAAGGGGTAAGCTTGCAAATATTTTAATAAGGCAATTACATGCAGACAAAGATTAGATCTTATGGCACAATAAATTTCTGGTGTATTATTCAGTATCTTTTTGATATTCTACTGTCACTAGACAAAAGCTCTAGATAGTAACATGACAAATCTATTCAGGATTCAACAATGCATATTCCTTATTTGTGCTCACTCTTATGCCACACAAACCTGCAGTTAATTTACCTGCCTCTTTTGAAAATGTGGAAAAAAATGCTGCTTAGATTCAACAGTGCTTTATCTTTGAAATCTACATTTTGCATTTGGTAAAATGAAAATGTTGAGATAGTCAATCACTTAATTTTTCCAATAGAGTAGAAATCTTACAATCTTCTGATTCTGAGTGTCAATCTTAATATAGAAATGAATTTACTATTAAAAAAAGAACAGAGCAAAATAGACTGCGAAAAGGAAGCTGTGCTATTTTCAATATAAAGAGTCTTTAACCTCATGCTTGTTTTCCCAATGTCTGTCTAAAAAGTAAATCAAGAAAGTCATGGAAGTATATTTTCTTGCCACAGCATGTTTTATTATTGGCATTAAATAAGTAATAACACCATTAATTCTTTTTCTCACTAAAATTAAGTGCATAAAAGAGCTAATTGTCATTATTCACAGATTTCAGAGGGAGGTTAAGGCAGATGTATGATGGTTTGCAGGAGTTCATTTTTATAGAAAATCAAAGGTCTACACCAGAACTACTTGGATTCCAATGTAGACATGGAGAAACTTTCCAACAGAGATGGAACACTTCTGTCATGAATTAATTTCTCACTCCACAATGAAAAAATTATAATCAATTCTATGTATCAATCCCAAATCTATGAAGCCATTCTGGACACATTTCAGAAGACCTGAGGGATGTTCATTGAACTAATATGATGATTTTTTTTACTTTTTTTATAAAAACAAATAAATATTCCTGTAAAAAAAATAAATGCATGTATGTGTTGTCATACTAAATTAGCATAAAATAACAATTAAGTATTCACATGTTTGTTCTTGTCTAGTTGAGGAATAAGCTCTTGCCTGTAGGAGTCCATTGTATTTGAAAGATAACTATATTTAATTTCATGTTTAGTGCAGCAATGCCTTTACTGGTGCATAGGTTTTGTGCAAAATATGGTTGTTCATGTTTATTGTTTATTCAGAACGTTACTTAATACAGATTTTTAGGAGTAGTGTTTGGCCACATTACATAGTTAGAAATTTTCAACAGTTCCAGACTATTCATTGGATATATATCACATCCAAACCCTCTAGGACATAATTCCAGGTTTCTTTGTGTCTAGTGAGCTGTTCTCCAATGTATTACATTCAGTTTCCCATTAGAATTTCAAACAGTAGATACAAATTACAGAAACACTTCATAAGAGATTCCAGGTTTTTACAACTGGCCACATAATCTTTCTGCATACCCTTTGCTCTTGCACTCAAAAAATTGTTGTCTGCCTTTTTCTGAGGTTTTTAACTGCTATATTTCTAAACCACTGGAGTCACAGCAGCTAAAGAAAATCTTTGGAACGCTGTCTATTTTGTGTGATAATGTTGAATGACTTAAGAGGTGGAGGACCTCTGGCTGATCTCAACCAGTTCAGGAGTGATATAATGAAATTGAGAGCAAAGGAGCACACTGAAAAAGATATAGCTCCATGAAATACATATTGCATCTGCTCATGAAATCATGGTAAAACTGGAAGCTGTTTCAAAAAGTATCTATTCCCACAAATATATGAATGTTAATAAATTAAACTTAGCACTGGAGTGTAAGTACTGCAAGTGAATAAAAAGATGATCAAAACCTGACGTGCTGTCTCCACACAGCACCCTGTCTACCATATTGTGCTTGGAGCCTGTGATTCTTGCTGAAATAGCGACAACTAAAAAGACAGTGCCATAGTCTTGCCATGAACCTTTTCTTACCAGGTGTAGTATGGAAAATAGAGTGGCTTTATTTTAATAAAGAATATCATTCTGATCATGCAAACATTCAGAGTTAGGTCTTGTAATTGGATCTGTGTAAGCAAGGTGTAGCAATGTTTACTACCACAATCCATCCCATTGAGTTGACTTGGCTGGGATTACAAAGACAGTGAACTTCGTGTTATTGTTCAAAGTGTGTAACACCAGTCCTTAAAATTTACACAAAGACTGAAATTAAGGTTTCGTGTATCAAGGACGGAAGAGAGAAATAGAATTTGAATAACATTAATGATTTTTTTTGTTTGTTGTTTGTTTGCTTTGGGTTTTATGTTTGAGGGGTTTTTTTGGTGTGTGTAGAAACCACTTTTTGTCATTGCTTACCGAAGATTAATCAGGGTAAATTACAGAAGGGTCTATTAGTTCCAAGTAATTGCTGCAAATTTACACACAAGGTATATACGAGTGTATATTCACTTCCTTTTTCTCATATACCAAAATCAAAATAGCCCTTTAGGAACATATCCTACTTCTGAATGTCAGACAGCATTGTATTTAAAGAGCACAGAGGTGACACCTGGGAATGCTGCTAGTTTTTCACATTGATATGATGTGCATCTTTCAAGCTGGAGCCAATCCATTGTCTAAAGTCAGGGTATATCTTCACCCTTCTTTCCTGTGTCAGCTTCCCTGCCCTTGTGTCCTGATTATTGTAAAAGAATTGCTTACCTTGTTTTGAATGTAGAAAGTGCATTTTTCAAGATGTTATAAAGAGAGTGTTTCACACATAAAGGGAATGACTGAGGGAGCCAGGTGCACAGAGACATGGTTTCAGACATGGTTTCTCTGCCTATCAGCCTGATCTGAGTATTTATTGTATCCAGTAATCATAACTCTTCACTACAGATCAAATGGCCCAGACAAATACAGCAGTGTTCACTGCAGCTTCAATACTCTTCCTCTTTGAGCTCATCTTGAGATCTTCTTGAGCTTCCTGGCACTTTATATAGGATGAAATATTCTTGTGATCCCTCTGAGGAACTGGATAGCTTCATCTGCAGCCAGATAAAGACAGAGATAAGGCTAAGGTAAGAACAGAGACAGTCTTCTAATGAATTATGCCAGCTGTCTGTGACAAAGGATGCTTTGTCATCATGTCTCTAAATCAGGATGCTTTTGCAGC
Organism: Parus major; assembly: GCF_001522545.3. Lineage (NCBI taxonomy): Eukaryota > Metazoa > Chordata > Aves > Passeriformes > Paridae > Parus > Parus major. Next base: position 49,763,321 of record NC_031799.1, on the reverse strand, counting down.
ATCCTGATTTAGAGAGGGTCAAGCCTCCTGCTAAGGCTAGAACACATGATCTTCTGGCCTGCAGGAGGTGTGCAGCTGCTGAGGAGCTACACCAAGTGAAAGAACAGTGGAAGGAGATCAGCTTGCAGAGCATCAGAGAGTATGAGAAAGACATTGAGCTGGTCTTCTCCAGGTCCTCTGAGTCCAGCTCTCCAATTGTAGTGGAAGAACAGAAAAATTCTCTGAATATGAGGTTGGAAAAAGAAAGTTCCCCTACCCTAACCTGATAGAAAAGTCTTTATACTGGGAATGATGGAAAAGACAGTGATTCATTAACAAAAAAAAGTAAAGTGTGAGGAAGGTGAGACAGTCATGGGAAAAGACTTGGAAATCAGTGGAAATGAACTCAAGTAAAATCACTTTGGCCAGAGATATATAAATAGGGAAATGCTGAAGGGGTGGCCTCATGTGGAAAATACTTATGCTCTTTCTGGGGAAGCAGCATGTTTGCATCCCCACATGAAGTGCCTTTTTTATTGTATGCAGAGTAGGAAAAAGGCAGGAGGAATTAGAAGTCTGCATGCAGCTGCTGGCCTATGAATTCACTGGGTTCACGCAGATGTTGTCTGACAGCTTGAACATCTGGGGATCTGCCCTGAATGGATAGAAGTGCTTTAGGATGCCCAGGCTGGGACTCTGAGGAGGGGGCGTTGCTCTTTACGTGAGAGAGCAGCAGGAGCGTATGGACCTCCAGCTTAGGCTGTGCAGGGGCTGGGGCAGCACACACTGGCTCTGGGCTTCCCGGCAGCAGAGCAGCAAAGGAAGCCCTGCCAGCAAGCTCAGTCACAGTGCCACAGCACAAGGAGACCAAACCCACAGAACCAGCAGGATGGCAGTCCAAGAGAGTGGCTGTGTGTGTGTGCTGTGGCACCGCTCTCTGGAGGCTGGGAGGGCCTCTCGCCCACGTCACCAGGCCCCGGGGCCTGAGAACATGGGGTGCAGTGGGGATTGCCACCACCCCTGGGCACAAACACAGCAAAACAGACCCCCAGAATGGGATGGGATAATAAACCATCCCCGAGACAGGCAACTAGGACAACTGGGCAGCCAGCAGCCACCATGGGACCTGCTCAGGGTCCTTGAAAGGACGGATAATAATAAAAAAGAATGACCACAACCCTGGGCTTCAGAAGATGAGATCTTGGGCTCTTCATAGTTGAGTTTTGAAGATTGTTTCAGCCTGTGATACTGGAGAGTTCCCCTTCCTTTCAAACCTCAAACTGATAGTATGTTTCAATGCTGAGACTTCAGCAGCTATGTTGAGGTGCCAAAGCACCAATGCAGAATTTGGGACATGCCGCAGCCAACAGCCGGAGTGATAAGTGGTGATACAAACATGTAAACCTGGCGTTGTACACTAACAAAGGGAACAAGAAGGTGCAGAAAAAGGGATAGGGATCATTTAACGAAAGCCAGTGGTCACTGGCTTTCTTACAGAAAAAATAAACCATCATAAATCCAAACCACCCAACCAAAGAGTCAATCAAAATTCAGAGAGGGAGAAGTGATGTTACCCTTTTCAAAACCTGAAAATTTTCAAAAGCACTTTTCTTGAGAAACTGCAGCACAGGATTCATTTATTCTTGACACAGAATTTATTTCAAGGCTTTGTACTCTAAAAGTTACAGCTTCAAAATACAGCTGTCTGGCTGTGCATATCGTCAATCCAAAATGTAGGAAATACTATTAAAATGTCAAAACATTTCTTGCTTTCTTATTTTCTAATTCTAGGATCTGTGTCTACAACTACAGCAGGAAAGGCCACACTTTGCCAATTGGGGATCAAAAAATGATTGTACTTCTTTTACAGTGATTCATAATTCCTCATCTAATAAATAGGAAGAACTGTAGGTCAGGATTCAGATCTAATCCTAATGGGGATTTTTTTGGATGTGTTTTCACATTTCAGAAGGTTTCTGAAAACAGTATGACTTTGATGTTGGTACATTGAACTGTTCTTAAAGCTCCTGTTATTTTTCTTATCATACAGCCTTCTCACAGACTTAATTACTAAATATGTGCAATAAAATGGAAACATTTTCTTATGATCCTATAACCTAAGTTATAAAAACCATCTTTTAGTTCATTGTTACACTCAAATTAAGTAAAGGCAGTCTGTACTCTGGAAGGTTATTTTATTTTATTTTACATCTATTAAAATGATTTTTTTTTTCCTGAGCAATACACAGACTTCTGACCAAAGCCTTAGCTAGAAGATATGAATCAGTTGTTGACCATTAGACATGGACTAGAAAGCCATAGTGTGGGCTGACCGTGTTGGAAATGATGGAGCATCTTGTGGATTGCAGAGGCTTTTCTGTCCCTTGACTCATTGTTCTCTGTGGGTCCACATTGTGCAGCTTCTGTTCTCCTGCATGCTGTGCCATTTTTCTGGGACCACTACTCCACATAAAATACAAGCTGATATCTGGCTACAATGGTGTGAACTAAAGATAAGTATGAAGGTAAAAAGTTAATATGAATGCTCTGAAAATGATTAAAGCATAAGAAAGGGTCATTCTGACAGACTATTTAAAGAGACACTCTAGGTACTAGGGAAGACTAGAGAAATTCTGTCGTGTTGCTGGTATTAGATTCTAGCTGGTGAGAACACTAATTCAATGAAGTTTCACAATTTCTCACTGTAATGTAGTCTACACTCTTGCTGAAATCAACACAACACCCTCCTCCCCACTCCTCCACCCTTTGTTTTCACTTCAGTCTAATCAAGTCAATTGTAAAATGGAGTAAATTCTGAGGCTGCTTTATCTGGAGTCTGCACAGGACCATGGATGACATCTGAAGGCATCTCTATATAATGGTAAACATATATATAATATAAATAAGGCTAATTGTGTTTCCATCTAGATATAAAGTCTGATCAGATTTGCCCCTTCATTCTCTTAGGAGAGTCATGATTTTACAGTCAAAAAACTGATACAGTGGTGTGTGCTCATTTTGTTTGTGGTGGAGCTAAATTTCCTCACAGTGTCTGGTATGGGGCTGTATTTTGAATTTGTGCTGAACACAGGGTTGATAACACCAAGATGTTTTTGTTATTGCTAAGCAAGGCTTACACAGAGCCAAGGCCTTCTCTGCTGTTTTTACTTCCATGCTGGGGAGGAAGTTGGTGGTGCCTGAGAGGCTGGGAGGAGACACAGCTGGGGCAGGGAGGATCAGCGGGATATTCCAGACTATGTGATATCATGCTCAGTACATAAAGGTGGGGGGAAGAAAGAGGAAGTGGAGGACATTTGGAGTGATGTTGTTTGTCTTCTGAGTTACCATTACACGTGAGGGGGCCCTGCTCTCCTGGAGATGGCTGAACACCTGCTTTCCTGGAAGCAATGAATTAATTCCATGTTTTGATTTGTTTGTGAGCATGGCTTTTGGTGTCCCTATTAAAGTAGCTTTATCTTAATCCATGACTTTTCTCCCTTTTACCCTTCTGATTCTCTCCCAGTCCCACTGCTGGGGGAGTGAGCGAGTGGCTGCTGCAGCTTGGTTGCTGGCTGGGGTAAAACCATGACATGATGCCATCAGCTTCTGCATGATTGCAGCGTTTTTTAGTCAACACCAGAATTATAATCTGTGCATTAATTTAGAATTTTTGTAAGCAGAAACTAGGAATGCTACCATAGGTCTGCATTCAATATAGTTGGACATTAATATAGATCAACATAGATGGATGACAATTCTAAAGTTGAAAAGGGAAATAAAAAACTTGAGGATTTCATGACTGTGCTCAATCAGAGAAATTACAACTGGTTGGCTGGAGCCAGCAAATAGTGACAGAAAAATATTAAATATTTCTTAAAATTATGAAAAAACCTGGACAGAAGATGGCTATCACCATTACAGTATTGAAAAATAATATGCCTCTTCTTGCTCAGCTTTGAGAAAAGATTTCATTTCTCATGGCCAGAGTTTCCACAGTATATATATATAGAAGCTTTCCTTTTGGTATATATATCTGCAGACCTCTTCTCTGATGCAAAAAAGCTGGTTTTAGCTACTATAAACTTATGTAGTATTACAGAGGAGGGAGTCTTTGACAAAATCTTAACCACTTGCTTTTTTCAAAAAGAATCAGTGACTACTGTTTCCACAGCTGAGCACAACTGTAATAAGAAAAGATGTACATGCATCAGTGATCTACAATATTTATTGCTTTGCACTTTTCTCTAGACTATCCAGCTACCAACTGCATACTTAAGATCCAAACAAGGTAGCTACACCTTCAATTTTTCAGCTAACTTGTTTTGAATTTTTTTTCACAAGCTCTTCCTCCATTTCCAGAACTGTCCCTTTCATTACAGATTTGAGTTCAGGTCTTGTGGAATAATATTTCCCTGGACAAATCCCTTGATGTCTTTATGCCTCAGTTTCCCTGGTAATGGAACAAATAAAAACTTTCTGCATTTTGGCTTGTAGGTAGAAAATACAATGTAAATCACTTGATTAGGTATAGTCTTTTACTCTCTGACAGTCGGTATCACTTCTAATTAAATAATTTTAATTTCATTCTTATTTGGACGCCTTAATTTCACAAAACTGGAATCCTCTGCCCATTTTGACAAGAAAGGATCTTATGTCTGGAAAAATACAATACAGCCACCAACCCATTAAACTGGCTGTCTCTTTATGTCTAAGCCATCCATTTTCATTTAGTCATTTTATAAATAGTTTTCTGTTTGACATTGAGTTATTACTTATTTCCTCTGCTAAAGTGCACTAGAATTTCATTTTTTCCTGTGGCACCTTCAGAAAACAGCCATTATACAGAGTTAAAGTCTGAATTATCCATTGCTTGCTCAGTGGAGTGTATAAAAACTGGTGTTAAGTAGCTTACCAGCCCACTGGCCTCTTGCTTATCCAACTGTAACATTATTTATTATTTTAATTGACTTAGAAATGAGTCATTCTTCCATAGCAAAATAAAGGATGGTGACTTTTCTTTATTTTCATGAAGTGTTATATTTAAGCTTTTTTCATCCCAGAAAGACATAAGGTGATTTTGTAGCTGTTTATGTAGGTCTGTTCCTATCAAATCAATACCAAATGATTTGTGTTCTTATACATTAGCTAAAGGCTGGTATGAAATTCATATCCCTAGCCCATGCTGACTGATTGCTGAGCATGACTCCTGTAACTGAGACTCAGATCTGAGCCTAGCTATTCCTTCTGATAGTGTTTATACCCTTCTAACCAGTCTGTGTTTCAATGAACCTATCCTACTTCATCTTCTGAGTTGGTGTTGATCTGATGAAGGGCTCAGGATGCTGAGCCCTTATCATATCATATTTATGTAGAGGAAGTCTCTTCCTTCTCCCTATCTTGTAGAAAGCCACTGACTTATGCATTTGCTATTGTACTTCATTACCTGTACAGTGAAATGTGGACATAAAGATTTAGCCCAGAAATAAAAGCAGAAATAACCTATTTTTTTCCTAGTGAAATCTGACTTCTGACAACATTTTCTTCTTTCCTCCCTTTACATTTTTAGTCTGACTCCAGCTGCTGCAGAGAGGCAGCTGTACTTGTCTTCATGGGGCTGTAAAGAAACAATCAGAAGAGGGGCCATGCTGATCACCTCTTGCAGGGTTGTCTGCCATTCTCAGAATTCCCTGGGATGGGACAGAGCATGAGGGATTATTTTAATTTTGTTACAACCACAAGTCAAAAACTGATGCAAATTTGTAAGCTGTTTCATAATGGCAGGGGTGAGTTAAACCAAAGAGAGCAGGAATACTTGAAGTCTTGTGGGAAAGGGAAGACATTGCTTCTTATCTTCCACAGTACAATGTATTTATTATATTATATTGTATTGTACTGTATTATATTATATTGTATTGTATTGTGCTGTATTATATTATATTACATTATGATTATATTATATTACAATTATATTATTATTATATCATATCACATTACATTACATTACATTGTTATATTACATTACATTACATTATGTTATGTTATATTATATTAATTATATATATTCTATTCTATTCTATTCTATTCTATTCTATTCTATTCTATTCTATTCTATTCTATTCTATTCTATTCTATTCTATTCTATTATATTTATTATATTATATGAACTCTCAAACCAGCTGCTGAAAAAATGCTGTCAATGCTATGAATCTTGAGGGCAAGATTCATAGGAGCTTTCCATATATAAAGTGTCTCAGCTTTTCATGTGCCTTCATCTCCTCACTGTGCCTTCATCTTTCATGTCTGCTTACCTGAAGGAGATTTAGGGCAAACAACATAAGCATTGTGACTTGTTTCATTTAAAGATAAACAAGAAAGAACAGCTCATGAGAAAACATGATATTCAATTTACCTTCTCCTCTATAGCTCGCATAAGCACATAAATGCATAATGGAGTTTATAAGCAATGTATTTCTTGGTTGGCTTTTTTTGGTTGTTCTTGTTGTTGCTTGTTTATTTTTTTGGATTTTTTTTTTTTCTCTCTCCCATATTCTATTTACATACAGGTTTTTTCTTCCAAGGTCACAGTTACCTGAGGTTACAGCTGCAGAAGAGAAGCTATTGCTAGCTAGCCAAAAAGTTGAAATAGTGTCATACCTTTAGCAGTGTGACTTATCCAGGTAACAGTTTAACAATGGGTAGCAAGATATTAACTCCTAAATAAAGGCCAGAGCTCAGTAGTCCAGCCAATAACATATTCCTATTGCTTCTACCACTGTTGTGTATTTACTCCATAACCTGCCATATAGTATCTCACCTCTGCTATGAAGGTGTACTTGTTATAAAGTGAGAAACAATAAGAAAAAGCAGATGTACAAAATGTAGACCTGTGCATAATATTCTTTTAAAGAAGTAAATGCTTTACTGTCCAGAAAACTTACATTGTTGTGAATATCCTGGAATTGATTTAATAGCAGTAGTGACAAAGTTCTAGTGGTTTAAAACCTTGGAAACATGTCTGCTTTTTACTTCTAATAATTTTATCTGGATCATACTGTCATGTGATTTATCTAGTAATTTCTTCCAATTAACTGCAGTGGAACTGAAATCAACTGTGTTGCAAACTTTCCATATTTCTTGATATTTCTAATATTCTTAAGGTAAAAAATGCACAAATTTTATTTAAAATAAATAGTATTAAAGTGATTTTCTTTGAAAATTTGAGAACTTTGAAAATATGAATGTGGAAATATATAGAAATAAGGACAATAAGGGAACCAATTTTTATGGTTGTTTGGCTTTGTGCTTTCTTTTTCAGTTGTTTAGTTTGTTTTTTTAAAAAAACTACGTGTTTCATGAAACCAATAAGCCTTTTATGGCATAATTCATGCTTTGAAAATGCTTTCATAGAAAATATGTGGGGAAAGGCTTTCAGACCTATAGCCCAATAAATCTCATCCGAATTCTTTTGCCCATAATGCTGCAGAGAGCTGTAAGCCAAAACAACAGAAACCTCTTCTATTGTGGTACAAATAAAGCCCTTTCAACAGCACACTGGTACTGCTACTGTTGTTAGTACCTTACACAATAATGTAAACGTGAGGAAACTGACCTTTAGATATTTCTTATTATTGTTAGCTATTTCTTCCAAATTGGTTTGGCCTTGTTTTAGTGTCCAAAGGTTAATACTTATCCTGAAGTACCTGAAGCACAATTTTCTTTCATGATAGCTAAAGTTGCACAAAGGTGGTGATTTCAAGCGTGGTTCTCTTTCATTTGATGCCACAAAACAAGCCCAAGATATCATCAATAACCATTTTTTTCTTCTGCAGTATTCTGAACATTCTGTTCTGCAGCAATGTACTTTCAAGCTTTGACAGGAGATAAGAGAACAAGACTGGGGCATGCCTTATTGTGAAACAATGCAGCTTGTTTTGAAAGGCGGCAAATCAATACAGCTATTTATTTAAGCCCACAGGCCAGTTTAAACTAAAATGATTCAGAATGCAGGTTAGAGAGATCCAGCCTCCATTCTCTCTAGAGAAGACACTGCTGCTCTTTTTATTACAAAATTCTCATCTTGAAAAGCTTAAAATGCAATAGATTAAAAAAAAAAAATCCAAAGAAAGAAAATATTCTGGCACTGCTGTCTCTGAGGACAGGATTGTGAAATTTAAAAGAAGATCAAATAATAGAATACCTCTCCTCACACCTACAAGCAATGCTTGAGCTGTTTCAGAGCAAGACCATTGGTATCACTACTGGGAGGAGAACAAGTAACTTATTAAACTATTCATGTTCCAGAAATGAGCTATTTTTCCCCCTTCCCTTCTTCACTCAGTCATCTTAACAAGGCTCAGAAAAGATGATTCTTCCTGAAGAAACCATCCTCCTTGGATCTCATCAAAGTCTTATTGCTAGGATCCTTTATTAGATTAGTAGTCCTAACATATTCATCAATATAGCAGCAGCAGAAATGTAATAACTGGTAATCTTCTTTTCCATCTTAAATAAAAAAATATTTTTCAATATTTTGTAGTACTTACACTGTTGGACATCAAAATGGAGAGGTACTGCAGGACTGAAAAATGGTTCTGGTGCTTGTAAGTACAACAGATAAAATATTATAACCTCCATCTCCAAACCTCTTTACCTTCTACATTTATTTTTGAGAGGGAATGTCTCCACTTTCACTATTTTAGACAAAAACATTGGAATAAGTGTTCTAAAATACAATTTACTCTTTAGACTAAAAAGAAAAAAATGTATTCTTTTTCAGCTCACCTCACAGCTGCAAAAGCAAACCATGCTTTTTCTGGTATCCGAGATATATTCTCTTATGTGTGCTTAAAAAGAAAAAAGTAATTGCAAATACCTTTGTGGTATGACAGAAGTTTCATTACATTTTTATGAAGAAAAGACGCAAAAAGAAATCTAAACATTTCCTGTATTAATGTGAGAAGAGTATAAGTATGATACATAATATTGTCCATATCCTAAGCCAGAAATTTACTAATAAAAGTACTCTATTTTGTTTCTGCAGCTGAGCTCAGTTAGCCATTTCAGTAGGTGTACCATTCATAGGCTGAAGCAGAGTCCACCTTGAGAGCTGGAGTTGTAGTCTCTGCAGACTGAAACAAGGGTTACACCAGAGAAGGGGGTCTCCCACTGCTTCCATGATCTGACAATCCTGAAAAGGCCAGCCAGCACAACCATCTGGTAGAAGAAGGAAAAAAAATTGTTTTGCGAGAAACCCTAGATCTTTTCCTTTGTAAATTAACTGATAAATGGCCAAACATTAACCAATCCCTCTACTGCACTTTACTCAGTTCAGGTGATGAAGCACTGTAATTGGTAAACATTTCCATACTTTTTTATGGTATACTTGAAGTGTTTTGCAGTCCATACTCAGTTTTATATATATTTTATATATAATATATAATGTGTAATGGATAACATATAATATATAAAATTATATCATGTATATTATGCTTTCCAGTGTAGGTCTGTAGTTAAAGTTACTCCTGGTATATACTGACCCATATTTCTCAGCATTTTGCCTCATTTGCCATTGTTGTAGCTGTTTGCCAGGCTCTAGTATATTGTGTAAAGGTTTTCTTGCCATCTGAAAACTTTGTAGTCTGACTTTTCAGGCATCTCTCTCAACCACAACACATCCTTCATAAATCTCCATTCTGAAATCAAAACAAATCTGTTTTGCTGGAAAATACAAATGGTTAGTTTTAGTTTTACAATAAATATTGAGTTCTATTTCATGGAACTCAGAACTTAATAGACCTTACTAGTTAAAACATTTCTCTAGACTGCTACATTTTTAAGATGTCTCCCAAAGGTTAGGAAATGTGCTGAATCATAGAATAACAGTTTGGAAGAAACCTCAAGGATCATCTGGACTAGCCTTTCCTGGCAAAAGCACACTCTAAACAAGGTGGTCCAGCACCCTCTCCAATTGGATCTTAAAAGTGCCCAGTTTGTGGGAATTCACCAGTTTCCTAGAGAGGAGATCATTACCATGGTTAAGTGCTCTTCTTGTGAGAAATTTTCTCCTTGTGTCCAACTGGAACCTCCACAGGAGTAATCTGTATCTATTATCCTTTGTATTTTCCATGTGACTCCTTACAAAAAGGGAGCTTCTACCTTCTACCTTCTTGTAGCCAACCTGTAAATACTGGAACATGGCATAGCAGGTTAACTTTAGCTGGGAGCCATGTGCCCACCAAACCACTCTATCACTCCAGTGGGACAGGGGAGAGAAAATAAGAGAGAAAACAACTAGTAGGTGAGATGGTAGTTTAAAGTGAGGAAAAAGCAAGACAAAAAAGCAAAAGTTTGCATGCACATAAGAAAAGGGAAAAAAATTGATCTCTACTTCCCATCGGTGAGTAAGCCACTTTCTGGGAAGCAGAGAGTCAGCATGTGGAGTATCTGCTCTGGAAGGCAAACACTGTAAAATAACTAATGCCTCCCATTCCTTTTCCTGCTCTCCATCAGCTTTTGTATCTGAGCTGACATCACATGCCATGGAATTTTACTTTGGTCAGTTTGGCTCAGCTGGCCTGGTTTTGTCCCCTCCCAGGATCTTGCCCAGCCCCAGCTCCCTTGATGGAGGAAGGAATGTTGGAGAGACAGCGCTGATGCTGTGCCAGCGCTGCTCAGCAATAGCCAAAACACTGGTGTGTTACCAGCACCTTTCCAGCCATCGATGCAAAGTGCAGCAAGGTGAGGGCTGCTGTGGGGGAAATGAGCTCCAGCTCAGACAGACACAAAACATATGGTAATAAGATCTCCCCTAAGACTTCTATTTTTTGAAGATGAATAAACCATATCTCTCAGCCTTTCCTCACTCAGCAGGCTTCCCAGCCCCTGGACCATCTTTATGGCCCCCTCTCCACCCTCCTGGTGTAGGGACTAAAGCCAAGCACAGTATTCCAGGAGTGGCCTTGACAAGCACTTGGTAGAGTGGGGTAGTGGTGCCTTTGTCTCTGTAGGTGATGCACTTTTCGGTGCAGTCCAGCACTGGGTCTCTTTTCCACAGCACTCTCTGTACACCCAGTGTGGGGTTGAGGTCTCCCATGACCCCTGGGTCCCTTCCTACAGGGCTGTTCCCCTTCTGGGTAGATCCTGGCCTGTGCTCCCCTCCTGAATTATGTTCTTCCTGGTGCAAGAGCTTACACTTCAACTTGCTGAGCTTCATAATGTTCTTGCTAGCCCCTATTCCAGCCTATCCAGGCCTTCCTACAGGGTAGCTTTCCCTTCCCAAGAACCTGCTTCCCACCCAGTTTGTTACCACCACAGGCATCATCACACTTGATCCTGTTGTCCAGATCACTTAGGAAGACAATCAACAGCTTTAGGCCTAACGCCGATCCCTGGGGGACCCTCCTTGAGAGAGGTTGTCAGCTTGGAAATGAGCTGGGGGCCCATGAGACAGGGCCCCATCCATCCCACAGACCTTTTGTCCAGACCATCACACATTGGTTTCTTTGGGAGGAAACTGTGCAGAAAGCCTTGGAAAAACCCAGGTAGGCAGTGTCCCCTGCACTTCCTACATGAACTAAACATGTTACTTTGTCTTATAAGACAATCTTGATGCTTTGACATAAATGATTTGCCCTTGGTGAATCTGTCTTGGATTTTCCTAATCATGTGCTTCATCTGACTTCTGACAGCCTTCAGGAGGGTTTGTTCCATAACTTTCCCAGGGCTCGAAGTAAGACCAATGTGCCAGTTACCTGGATCTTAAGAACTTGTATCTGAAAACTTCTTGTAGATGGGGTGACATTTGCCTTCTTACAGTCTTCTGGGATCTCTCCTTGTCCTTGTGGCATCTTAAAGGTTATGGAGAGCATCCTCACAGCAACATCGGCTCTCTCAATACCCTTGGGTGTATATTTTCAGCTCCAGTATTAATTTGTATACCCCCTCTTTCTTCACTGGCCATGCGTTTACATCAAACTAGGTATTTGGTCCCAAGGCTTGGGGCCCAACAGTGGTGGTAAAGACAGACATGAAGAAACTGTTGAGAACCTCTGTCTTTTCAACATTGTTTGTAACTGGGTAATTAACTTCTTCTGCAAAACACCAGTTTATTGTTCCCTTATATTTTAGCTTATTGTCTGCATTACTGAAGAATACAGTCTTGTAGTTTTTCATATATTTGGTCAATTTCAATTTGAGTGGAACTTTTGATTTTCTAATTGCTTCTCTGGACACCCTGACAATACTTGTCTAGTTTTCAACAGATACCTGTCTACTTTTCCATCTCTTGTATGCCTCTTTTGGTTTTGAACAGACTCAGAAGCTTGCAGTTAGGCCAAATGGATCTCTAGATCCACCTACTTCCTTTAACTTTAGAGAGCATGAATGGTTATCATCCTTCCAAGAAAACTTCCTTGAAACACTCACTAGCTCCCTTATCCTCCATAGTGTCTTTCCACAAAATTTCCCCAAATTAGCTCTGAGCTATTCAAGTTTGCTCTTCTAAAATCTTCAGCATATTCAATGGGATCCCAAGTTCCATGATATTGTGATCACTGCAGCCAAAGCAATCACTAACCAAGGTATCACAAAGCAGTTTTTCTTGGTTTGTGAGTAACAAGTCCAACAGTGCCTCATTCCTGGTTTACAGATGTAACATGTTTTAATGAGAAAGCAGGCCTCTATACATTTCAGAAATAGCTGCTGCACTGTTCTACTAATGAATGTCTGGGTAATTGAAGTTATCCATAATAATCAGATTGTGTTGACCCAAAGCTTCCTTGAGTGAGCTAAATATTGCTTTGTTTGCCTTATTATCCTGGTTTTAAGGTCAGTAGCAGATGCCTACGGTGAGATCTCCCTGGAAGACAACTGCTCTGATCTTGACCTAAGGGCACTTGGTAGTGCTTCCATAATCAACACAGTTAAACTGTATGCATTCAAGATTCTACTAAATAGCCAATAGGTTCTACTAAATAACTTCCTCCTCTTCTTCACTGCCTGTCTCTACAAAACAGCCTGTAGCCACTCACTGAGATCTTCCAGACATGTGAGCTGTCCCACCATGTTTCAATTGTTCCTAGCAATTGAACAGTAATTCTAGTAACTCTAGCCAGAGAGTAAGATAGTGTCCAATTTCTCTAAGGACATAAGGGAGTTCTTCACTTCTATTTCAATACCACCAAATTGTCATGAAGGCCTACCAGATGTGACTGGGCTTATTACTTTTGTAGGTGCTCAGTGAAAATCACAGGATGGGAGAAAGCTAACCTAGGAAGATGGCAGAAAAGTTTGACAAACAGTACTGGAAGACATATGTTTATGCATTAGAAGAATTCCAGGAATGTTTGTCAGAAAAAATGTTTTATCTTGCACATTCGGTATCTTAAAAACACAGCAACTTTCTTTTTGTTAAAGATGTAATAAAAGTAAAACAAACAAGAATGTTTATGAGCTTAGGTCACATGTTAGCAGGCAAAGACATTTAAGTTCAGTAGCAGGCTGAAAATCTTTGCTGGGATTCCCAATCCCACAAGGAAAATCAGTGCCACATGGATCTGATCTTCTCTTGGCGAAAAAACAAGAGCTCTGGAAACAGGTGTCTACGTGGTAGAATCTATTCTGCAGTTCCTCTGTCTGTCTATGCCTATTCCATAGCCAAAGGGGATAGTTTTCCAGAGATGCTAATCCAACATTACCCACAAACTCACAGATATTATATTGAAGCTGGGGAATGGTGAGCAGGGGGGGAAAAGAAGGCATGAGTTCAGCATGAGAAAGTCTTATATTGCTTACTGTTCATAAGACTCAGAGTGTCAGGTTTTAGAGGCTTACGTTAATTATATCAGCCTTCAAGAGGACTGCAGTAAAAACATGAACTTATTTTCTTTAATCTGAACAATCATTCCAAATCAAAAGTCCTTCAGTCTTTCTGTGGCAAACTTTAATACACTTGATAAGTCTCCACCTCATAAACCCCTACAGACAAGATTGAATTTAACAAATGTATACAAGGAATGACAGCTGACACTAATTTCATGTGCGGGAAGTTAAATGCATCGACAGCCCCTAAAGTAATGCAGTTAATAAAAGTATGCAAATCTTGGAAGAAGTAAAGAGATTAAATGAGGCTACACAACTCCTTTTTCTATAAATTCTAGAAAACTGCAACTGTACCTTAGATTCATTGACTCCAGAGCCTAAAGGGATTTTTAAATTAACCAAGTAAGCACAGTACTCTTTCTGATCCAATTGTCCTGCAATCCCTCAAGCTGTTAGGCTCCCTCATGAAAAATATTCAGTAAATTTTACCAAATACTCCTCTTCCCACCCTTGTGTACCATCCTTCCCACCACAATGCTGACCACATAGACCCTATGAACTTCCCTGAATTTCAGCTAATTGCAGAAAAGAAGCACAGTTAAACATGAAGAAGAATCTAAAAGCATGATAAAACCAAGTTGGGTGGGTGACTGGGGAATACACACCAAAGATTTGAAAAACATTTGAGTTAACATCTGTAGATGAAAGCGGTGGACTAGAAGTTCCCCGGGGAGGCAACTATGGCCAGCAGCTGATGGTAGGTAACAGGACACTGCAGCTGGGGCCCTTTCTTGCTGAGCCTATAACAACCCTTCTCTGTAGGGTGGCAGGATTAAGAATAAGGCTAAGATAATGGAATTTGTGCATGCCTGGTCTGCTTGCTCTGCCTGACCAGAGCACTGATATCACTGTGACAGCTGCCTTCTCAACATTCTCTCCCTGCAGCAAATGGTGGGCCAGTCTGTCAGCTGCATATGTATGCTTAACAGTGACATATTGGCAATTAAAGAGAGAATTATTCAGTTTTGTACTGGATATGGGCAAATAATCCATGAAATACACAAGCATGAAATGCTAGGATAGAGGAGTCCTGGTGCAATTCAGGGCAGTTTTCGCAGGATTTGTTTCCCTTTTACAGAAGGAAAAAGAAACACTGGGAATGTGAAATTACCACATTTATTTTAATAGTTGGAGTAGGTTTGTAATATTCTCTACTTAGTATCTTCATCAAAGCAGAAATTCTGACTGCTTAGCAGTAATCCATAGCTAATAATTTATTTAAATAATAAAATATGTATGAATGACCCTATGTTTAACTATTAACTTTTGAAAACCTCAGCCATAAATTCTATAGCTGTAATAAATTCTGAAGCATTGGTGATATTATTCAATCACTCTAAGGCTGGTGACTTGCTACCATTTGGCACTTAAGGGCTTGTGAAGACAATAGTAAAATATTTTTCTGAAAAGCAGAATTAAAAAGGGGAGTAAAACAACAGCCGTCAAGCTAAATCTGCAGAAATAGTATCTCACACTCTTTAAACAAAAATATTTTTTTTCTTTTACTGAAGTGTTTTGCTCTCCTATAGAACTAGAGATTGGCATGGGAAAACAGTATATGTGGTCAGACAGAGAAGAGAAAAAATGGACTATTTTTATCTACTGGATAAAGTGAGGCTGAAGATAAAAAAAATATTTTAGAAATATTCTAAACCGAAAACAGATAAGAAGAAAAAAACTGTAATAGCTACTTGTGGGGAGGAGATAGTTCTCTGTGAGAACATGCTTTGAAAAACTTTGCAGATTGTTCTTCAAACACCATTCACAATATAGGTGAATTCATCAAACCTCAGAACCTAGATTCAGATTTACTTGAGTTAGCTTGCACTGCTAAGTCAATTTGAGCATTTCCTGGGCTCTGATCCTGGTTTTAATCACACTTCTTTCTCTGCTCTTTACTGTTCTCAGTCTCTAACCATCTACAAATTTGGTCCTACTCAGGACCACCATCTACAAAAAAGTGAAAGAATAAATATTTTCTAAGAGGGATTCCTGTTGTCAGCTACTTTTCATCAAATATTTCTGTGGCTCAGTTTGCTCAGGTACTTTGCCATCAGAAGAGGAGTGTGCCACGCCCTGGTGTCAGTATCAGGAGCTGGTGGTATTGCTACTACTGTGCTGTGGTTCCACCTGCCAGCTGTTCTCTGCAGGAGGCATGGTGCTTTCCCTGATGCTTTCTCACAGTGGAAAAGTAGCAGGAAGAGCTTCTCCCTCTTAGCTGGGTAACTGGCAGAAATTTTCTGGGTCTATACACAGATTGGTGTCTATGCCTTAAGATGTCAGTAGGAACTTTTAGGAAGCCCTGCCTGAATCACTGCATGTAGCCTCATTGTCTGGCTGGCCTTTAGGCCTTTTGTAGCCAGTGACAAGGGCTCTTTCCTGATTGTGGTACTAAGTTCTGCTCAACTTTTTTTCTTTTTTTGTTTTTTTCAAACACTAATTACAGAGCAGTTCCATTTCAGAAATGGATTTTCCAAGTGGTAAGTCCTCTATATTTATTTTCTCACTATACTGTAATACAAAACTTTTTCAGTCCTCCTTTTTGATAAAAAAGGAGAAGCTGAATCTTAAAGAACATACCACTTTAGAAATAATTCATTCTGACCAATAGAATTGCCTGCGTATTTTTATATATAGTTTTTGTAGTTAGTGAAGATGTTGTCTGATAACTGGCTTTTGATAATCACTGACTTCTTTTCAAGACAGCTATTGCTTAGCAATTGTTATTGGCTTTTGGTATGGTAAATTATGACCTTTTTATGACTTCTCTTAGTTTTAGGGTTTTTTTTAAGACTGTATAAAAAGAGAGAATATATTCAGAGTCTGTAAGATATGTTTGGTAGTGCAAGGTAGGACTTTGGCTACACAGGGACATTTCTCCTCATTTACTAAATTATTTTCCTTGATGTTTCAATTATCATGATGCAAAATTGTTTGTGGTGCTTCACCTTTAAATGAGTTTTCGAAAGTGCCACACAGGAGCCAGAAGCAATGGCACAAAATGCCATTTAATGTCTCTCCCAACTCACTAGTGAAATTATAAAAATAATTTTTCTTCCTTTTGCCTTTTGCTTTCCTTTTTTCTCTCTATCATTGTCTGTTTACCCACTTCCTCATGTTCTCCTTTCCTCCCTTTCTCCTGGAATACTCAGAAGGGAAAGCAAGCCATACAGTATGTATTCTGTCAGTGTCACCCTGAAAAGACAACACCTTTGGCACACCAGGCTAGTGATAGACTCATACTGACCAGTCCCTTGTTGGTGAGATTCTCACAGAATGTGGGGCTTTGATTTTGTCCAGATGATGGAGAAAGGTTTCATTTTTTCATGTTCTTTAGTACAATGATGACTCCTGAAAGACCAGTGAGGTAAAGGAGAAGGAATTAACTGTTGTTTGTATTGCACTGGTTGTCTAGAAGCTCCAGACAATTTTAGGATGCCACACACACCTATTGTCTATGCCTCAAAAAGTGTTCTTTGGTAAAAAATGTGATAATAGATGATGCAGAGCACAACATTTTTACTAAGAGGGATACAAGGCCAGAAGCATTACAAAAATGGCCTTCTTTATGCCAAGTTGTGGATCTGTTTCAGGCACTTCTAGACCCCACAAAATTTCTGTATCTCAGTAACTTGGTGAATTGTGCACATCAGTGTTGCTTTCCATGTATTTATTTTTTAGACAATATATCACATTGTTTACAAAACATGAATATGAGAGTGTGTGTTGGAAAAATGGCAAGAGTTTGCTTTTTATATCTTCTTGAATGATTTCAGCTAGTTTTTTTTCAGTTCCAAATGGTCCCCAGACTTTTATCAGTTCTAATTTAGCTCAATAAAAGTGACACTTGCCCTTGTCTCTTTTGCTGCTCACTGTGATATTTTAATAAACAAGAAAAATTTTGCATTCTCTTTTGATGTTGTATTCTCTTTTGACATTATTACCAATACAAGGCAGTGGTTAATGAGGAACTAACTTCTGTCAGAAGCACTGAATATAAAAACAGAGCTCAAGAGAAAAACACATTGTACTTCTGGTAATGTTAGATTTTATTAATCACACACTCAGAATCACACAGAATCACTACTTTGGAAGAAACCTTCAAGATCATCGAGTCCAACCCAGCCCTAACACCTCAACTAAACCATGGCACTGAGTGCCACATCTAGTCTTTTTTAAAAATCTTATCTGATAGTCCTGATAACAGAAGAAAAAGTGTACTTTTCTCAATTGTTTGTCTTTAACATTTAGGGAAAAAAGCAAAGACTAAATGAGAGGGTACTCTCCATAAACAGGTTGTTTAGCATAATGTCTTTGACCCATTGATTTTACATAGTTTTATTCCTGTCTATTCCTCTTTTTTTACTGGAAAGAGAGAAATGGAATTACATATCTTCAGATGGAAAGTTGTTTTTGTTATAGTTCTAAGTTTACTCATTAAAGTGATCAGCAAGACTGAAATAAATTGATGATGAAGAGAAAAAACAGAGGATAATGATCAGATCAATTGCAGCTAAGTATTCAGTATTGCTCATGCAAGCAATACTGCTGAAAACTGCTCACATGTCTCTAAAAGATGAGATCCCCACCTTTTAATGACACATAAAAGTTTGATAAAGTTTTATAACAGCATTCTTTATTGAGAAGTGATCATGCTGCCAGCAACCCAAGCCAGCTTGTCTGAGAACCCCAGAAATGCTGTCTGAAGCATGGGGTGTGGTCTGTAACTGAGGACAGCTACAGGTGTTGGCTTTTTGGCTCAAATATTAGCATCTCCTGTGGTTTATTTTTCAGAAGCCTGATTCAGTTCCTATGTTGGCTAAGAGAGAATCTGCCTGAAAAGCAGAAGCCAGACTGGAGGTGTTGCAGATACACATCTCTTGTAGATGTGTTGCAAACGATCATATATAAAATATCCAGTAGTGATACACTCTAGATCAGCAATAAAGAACTCAGATAATAATGTAAAACATTTCAAATAATCATCCAGTAATGATATTGAGGGTGGAGAGGATGAAGAATTTTTTCTTTTGTTTTTTATTTTATGTGTGTGGAAGTCAGAGATTTAAATATGAGTTTATTTCTAAACTAACAAAAGTGGATTTGGGAAATTAAAAGGGGTTTTGCTGGTGAAAATGAGAGGGTTTTGTTTTTTTAATGATATATGTTGTACTTGTGTCAGTCTAGCACTGCCATCTTAAGCACTCACAGACACTGCAAAAAACTATCAATACATGCAAGCAAGGGATATCTGAATGTGTTTATGCAAAAGTAGGCATTAACTGCACAATGCAACTCAGTTCTGTAACAGAAAACTTGGTTATGCACAAGGCACTTTTTTACCATCATGAGCTGAGTTGTCCCTACAGAAGCCCAGAGCTACATACTCAATTTCTACCTGACTATGGAGAGGATAGGAAGATGAAGAGCTGCAGTGGGAAAGTAAAAATGTTAAATGAATTGTGGGAAAGTGGTGATGAAAAGTGGTCATTAAACAACTGCTGTCACTATATAATCCTTGAAAAAACCTGCCCCTGAGTTATCATTTCATAGAGATCCCGCAGACCAATAATTACTGAATGTTCTTTTTTAATGAAGGTGAGCGCTTGTGGGAAAAATCCTGCTTATGCTATTCCCACTGCCCCTCTCTTAGTGGAAATGCATGGCTGTGAATTTGGATATGAATCTCAGAGAGCTAGGTAAAAAGAACAGTTGAAAACAGATGGCAGCAGTTACAACTGGCATATTCCCAGTTGGTGGCTTTAGCATTTAGAAATGAGCATCTGTTCTTCTTCCCTATTGCAAAGTGTTTTTAACTCAGAGGTGTTAAAAATATGCAAGTTGCTGTTATTCATTTTTGCTGTTTACTGACTTTAATGACGTATTGAATAAAAAGTACAATGTTTACCTGTGTGCCAGGGGAATCAAAACAGAAATACGGGTCTCTGATGTATAACCTGAGGTTCTAAAGTAAATTATAAGGGGAAGGGGGAGCTATTAGGGCTTATGCTAATACTGGAAAGAAGGAATTGAAAGCTGAATCTTTCATGTAGGAAAGCTCCAATAGCTGAAGCTTTCATGTAGGAACATGAAGGTTCAACCTTTATAACATATTTCTGATGCTCATTTTAAGTACCATCTTACTTTTTAAATAGCTGTTAATAAAATCCCAAGACTTAATAAAACACTTATTTACTTAAATCTCTCACTATTACATCACCTGAGAACATTGAAAATTCCTGTTCTGCCTTCAGAGAGGATCAATATTAGTTTAAGGTTGATTCTTTATTAGACAGTAAATTTTTGCATACAACACAGGTGTCATTAAAGCTAAAAAAAAAAACCAAAAAAAGTCCCAGTTAATAATACATAATTTATAATACCTGTAGTTTCTGGATAAGATCATAAGGAACAAGCAGCTCAAGGGGCCTACAAGGATGTTTTGAAGTCATGCAAGGACAAAATTGAAAGGTCCAAAGTTCAACTAGAACTTCATCTTGCTACTGCCATACAAGAAAATTAAAAAAGTTTCTTTGAATAAATCATCAGCAAAAAGATGGCCAAGGAAAATCCCCATCCTTACTGGATACAGAGGGAAACAGCAAAGGATAGGAAAATGCTGAGGTACTTAATGCCTTCATTGCCTGTCTTTGATAGCAAGGCTAATTATTCAGGGAGTACTATAAATTGGAAGATAAATATCGTGAGGAATATGAAGCTACCATAATCCAGGAGGAAATGGATAGTGACCTGCTGCACCACTTAGACCCAGACAAGTTTATGGGGTCTGATCAGAACCACTGCAGGGTACTGGCTGAGCTGGCAGAAGTGCTCACTGTGCCACTTTTGATCATTTAACACAAGTCCTGGTTAACCAGGGAGGTTCCAGCTGGAGCCTGGTGAATGGGACACCCATCTGCAAGAAGGGAGAGGTCATGGGTCACATCAAGTGGCACAACCAAGGGATCAGGCCCATCTAACATATGTTTGGGAAAGGCAGGTCCTGCTTGACCAACCCAACCTCCTTCTATGATAAGGGTGACTCATTTGCCAGGTGAGGAAAAGGCTGTGGATGTTGTTTACCTAGACTTCAGTAAAAACATTTGACACCATTTCCTGTGGTATTCTGGAGAAACTGGCTCGCCATGTCTTAGACAGGTGCATTATTCTTCGCTGGGTTAAGAACTAGCTGGATGGTTGAACCCAGAGAGTGATGGGGAATGGAGCTAAATCCAACTGATGGGCAGTCACTAATGGTGTTCCCCTGGGATCAGTGTTGGTTCCTGTTTAATATCTTTACTGGTGGTATGGGCCAGAGGATTGAGTTCACCCTCAGTTCACAGATGACACTAAGTTGGGTGGTATCATGGATCTGCTAGAGGGCAGGGAGGCTCTGCAGAGGGATCTGGACAGCCTGGATCCGCGGGCCAAGGCCAGTTGTGTGTGAGGTTAAACAAGGCCAGGTGCCAGGTCCTGCACTTGGGACACAACAACCTTGTACAGAGCTGCAGCCTGGGGAAGGAGGGGCTGGAAATCAGCCCAGAGGTAAAGGACTTGGGAGTGCTGGTTGACAGTGTCTGAACATGAGCCAGCCATGTGTCCATGGTGGCCAAGAAGGCCTATGGCATCCTGGCCTGTACCAGAATTAGTGCGGCCAGCAGGAGCAGGGCAGTGATTGCACTGAGCACTGACGAGGCCCCATGTTGAATATTGCATCCGATTCTGAGTGCCTCAGTTCAGGAAGGACATTGATAGTGCTGGGACATGTCCAGAAAAGGGCAATGGAGATGGTGAAGGGTCTGGAGCACAGATCTGATGAGAAGTGACTGAGGGAGCTGGGGATGTTTAGCTTGAAGATAAAGGAGGCTTGAAGAGAAAGGGGAGACTTTAACACTCTCTGCCTCAAAAAAGGTTGTAGCCGGCTAGGGTAGAAAGCCATAGAAGGGGATTAAATGGCCTTGAGTTGTGCCAAAGGAGTTTTAGGCTGAATATTAGAAAAAAAAATTCACTCATAGGGTTCTCAGATGCTGGAACAGGCTTTCTAGAGAAGTGGATCACCATCCCCTGAAGGTATTCAAAAGATGTGTAGATATGGAGTTCAGAGACATGATTTAGTAATGGTCTTTGCAGTGGGAGGTTAATGATTTGGCTTAAAGGACTTTTCAAATTTAAATAATGTTATGATATTTGTGAAATGCAAAAACCATTTACAAGCTAGATTTGTAAGACAACTCTATGAATATATTTATCCATTTTAAGCTGGAAATGGGTATAACACATTAAGTTGATGTGACTGTGCACAAAACATGGCAATCACACTTTTAAGCCTGAAACTGTGCTATTAAGTTTGGGTGAGAACTAGAGTTTATCTGGATGGATCTGACCATATGAATAGTTATGTAGGTATCCCGGTTTAAGGCAAATTTTGGAGAAAACTTTTAAATTGAGTCTTCTCAGAAAGTAAATCTAAGTGGCCTCTCCCCTTAACTGGTTTGGGAAAGAAGAATTCCTTGGAGAGAAGTGGAAAAAACCTGTTTATTTAACATAGATTGAATAATATTAAACAATAAAACTTTTCATTGTTTGATCAAATGACAAATCCAGGAAGAAAAGTCCTTTTCATGTGGTGTAGCTCGGCTCGCTCAGTGTCTTATCAGTCCCTCCGGCGCTGGAAAGTGCCGAGGCCCAGGCCCCAGTGGGCCACAGGCCTGAGCTCCCAGGGTTTGGCTGGGTGTTCAGTCCAGAGCAGGTTTGAACAGATCCAGGAAAAAGGAAAAAAAAATCTAGGGAACTTCTCTGTCTCAGCTAGCTAAAACTAAACAAAAGCAAAGGAAAGCTCTGTCCCGCTGTCTGTCCGTGCTGCAGACACCACAATCCAGGAGCGGGATGTGGGGGAGAGATATTTTTCCTCAACACAAACTGCGGCTTCTTCTTCCCCCACCACTTCGCTCTCAGAGCCAGTCTTAAAGGTGCAGAACTTAATATATAACATAAACCAGGTGATTGTGGATACAAGCATCATGAAGTCATGCCAGGACAGCAGGGCACAATTATTTTCATTTCTTTTGGAGCCTTAGCCTGTACAGAAGGAGATGGAATTATTTTTGTGATGCTAAGCTTTTAAAATGAAAGATCACAACATAGCTTCCTGAAGGACTATTGTATCTAAGTTGTGTCAGGGTTCTGTTGCAGTGTGTGTTTACTCAATGCATGTATTGAGGGGAGGAAGAATCTGAGTTGTTTTAAACTATGGCACTTTCAAAATTATATTTGGTTCTCTACTATTTTGAACCTTAATAAGGTTTTGGTTTACTTTCCCGGTGTCTGGACCACTCCAACCTGTTTTGAGCTGAAGTCAGAGAATTAAAACAGGATTCTGACAAAATAGAAGTTATGCTAGTGAGTGTAGCGGAATTGGAACTTGTGATTAGACCTGACAGCTAGTGTTTGAATTTAAGGGCTTTTGTCCCTTCTGTTTGTTTACTTCCAGGCACAGGGATCCTCTTTAGTGTTGAGCTGCTTGCAAAGCAAGGCAACGTAAAAAATACAGTTTTCTGTATTCTGATTAAGAAAGAAAAAAGTATACAAGTCATATGGCATCCTTGGGAGAGTGAAGAATGTCTCTTGTTCCTAGAGATGGGACTATTAGAGTATGATATTGAGTAACCATGTCACATGTCACATTACAGGCTTTTCAGACTTGTGATTGATGGTTATATGAGAAAAGTTGAACAGCAAGTTTTGACACAGGAGGTGTTTTATTGATACATATTTGGTAAACCAGTGTGTTTAATAATCCAGGAGCAGCATATCTGTTTCCCAGGTTCTCAAGAATTAGAGAACGGGCATATGCTGTAACTGGAAATGTGAATAAATAAAGATAAGCATGTCACTACTTTGTATTAGAAATTGATGTTGATGACTCTGGTTTCTTGCTTATCCCTGGTTTCATTACTGGAAAATTGATTATTTTCTATAAAAAAAATGCAGTGCGTTGCACAATCCAGTAATTTTACTTCATTTACAAACTAATTGAGCCCTTCTGTTGCCTGGTAAAACTATTTTAAAAAAACCCTCTTTAAAAAAAAAAAAAATTAAAGATTTTTATTCTTTTAACTAAAAGAGGCTCATTGTATTTTTGAAAGGCACATTTTTGTGCTGTATCTTTCTTCATCTTTTCTTCTATGAAAAAGCTCTTAAGAGAAATATGCAAATGCTGTGAAAGTGTTTAGTGAAGAGTATTTACTGAGAAGTACACTGCTCATGCAAATACAACAGCAGTGAGTTACTTTAGTGGTTCAAGTCATTGACATTCATCACAATAATAGGTGATGGCAAAAGCCATCTATCAGCTTTGCAATGTGGTGTTTTGGTTCAACAGCTGTGATTCTCTGTCTCAGAATTCATGCAAAAGTAGCATGAACAGCACTTTTATAATCAAGCTCTTAAAGGACCAAATCTACCTCAAGTTACTCTTTCATGGTTATATTGCACCTATGGTGCTAGTTGGGAATGTGTTTTTAAAGACCCGAGGTTGCAGATGGTGCCTTGTGGTATTTGGCATTTAAAGGTTTGAGCAAACCAGACATACAGGATCTAATTCAGTCTTTTAGCCTCAAAATTATGTTATTTTGTGATGCATTTAGTGGACTGAACATAAAATTGCAGTGGAGAACGGGACGATTAATAATAATAATTTACAAGTATGCCTTTGTAGTGATTGATGTTCTTCAATTCCATTGAAGAATTTTCCAAAGGAAATCTGCCTTTCATTTTTGCTCCAAAATTCAAGCTTTGATAACCTTTATTCAAATCTTATTTGTCAAACACTTCTGTTGAATCCAAAGAATGAAAACTACTTTTTTGGTACGCATTGTGTCAATTTCTCCTTGTACTGGGTTTTTATTATTTTTAGAAAACCACTGAACCTCTAATGTATCATTGTCTACATAGTTACACACTGTTCTTAATTAATAAATAGAGCTGAATTACCTAGCTGAAATCAAGCTTATTATTTTTGTCAACAGAAATATTTTATGATTAAGTTAACTAGATGTAGTCCTATCTTTCTTTAATGGATGTTTACCAACAAGTTTGTATCCATTCATTAAATTTTGCCAACAAGATAGACTTCATTTATTTAATTTTCCTAGGAAAACAACCAGCATTAAAGTGGTTCAATCACCTGGGTGTTAGCAAAACTCAAGGTGGAGCATTGATCAGAATTGTCCAACTACCTCAACTGAAGTTAAAAAAAAAAAAAGAAATCTGTAATGAAGATTCTCCACCATGTGATACCTATGTCCTTCACAGCTTTTATACTTTATATCCCAGGCAGAATAAAATTAATATTAATATTACAAGGTAAGGTTTATTTCATACATACACATGAAGACTATAAGCAAACACTATTATCAGCAGAAATTTAGTCCCGGACCTTTTGCTTGCCACCTGGATTTTTTTTGTATTATTGTAATACAGATAATTTTTGGTGTGTATTAATTGTGGCAATGGACCAAGGCCATGCTTGTTTCATATTTACTTTGTAATCACATAAATGTTATATTTAATTAAATTTAGGTTAGGAAGATCTTGAATATGCATAGCCCAAAATGTAAAAGCATAAAAGGGTGAACTAGCTGCTTGTGTTCAGATCCAGTATTTTGTCTATCATAGTGATATATTCTTCACCAGTTTCCTGAACTATCTTTTCTTTCATACCGCATGTAAACACTATGACAGCCCCATTTTTCCACAAATTACAATAGACACCAAAGAGTAAGCAAGACATAAAAATTACTGTAATTAAAATATCGCTACTGTCTAATAATAATAGGAACATTTCAAACCCAGAACTAAGTAGCTAAGCTACATATTTCAATGAATTTCTGGAATATTGATATAAATTGCTGGGCAAGTTTCTATTTGCCTCTGTAGAAGTAAGAATTGAGAGTTACTCCTACAGAAGAAGTAGTGAGACTGTTTATGTTTTGTGTGTACATTAACATTTTTATAGACCATAGCAAACAATTTACAATAAATTATTGTATAGAGCTAAGTGGATTTTTTGTGTTCATGTTTGTGAACAAATTGCACATATTTCTAACAGTCTGTTAGTACAGAAAATTCAAAACACTACTTAGGAAACTGACTTTGTGATAGTGTTTCCACCATTGACTGCAAATGCTAAAATCTTAAAATGAGATTGTTGATATGAATGCTTATGCAAAGTGCATGTCATTTCTGTGGTTATGCCAAGAAAGTCCTTATAATATTTACATATGTTGAACATTTGTTCTGGCAAAATCCATTTGGATTAGTATGCACCAATAGCGGAAACATTAACTGTCAATACAGAATGCTCTTGTGACAATCATGTACTTGAGACGCTTTCAGACCAGTAAACTTGATTCCTTCTGCTTTTTTTCCCCCACATGTGCAAGTTTGGTCACTGAAATCCCTGGCCAGTGCAACCCAATTAGAGTTCTAAATAGAATTAGGAAGCACCTGCTTTCCATTCATCACAGACTAGCAAATGGAATATATGTTCTAAGAGTTATACGCTTGTCTGTAGCTGCATATAGTACTGAATCAGTTCTGCCACTGACATAGGTTAAAGAGGTTAAAACTTCTTTAGGATTCAAAGCTTCTGTACTATACTCCTTCTTGATAAGTTTTTTTTTTTTTGTATCTTGTGCTCATATACTGAGAGTACCACTGTTAAGGTTAAAGCTAGTCCAACATGGAAATGGTGGCTGATTTCTCAATATCAACTTTTAAGATGAAAATATTTCCTGATAGTCTTTGAAAAAGGTTATAGAAGAAATGCCAGGAGAAAACGTGAGATAGTAAGGGAAGATCTGATGTACCAGCTTTTCTCTAAGTCCTTGCTGCACAAGTTCTGAACAGTTCTGTTTAAGGATTGTCCTTCAAATTCACAGGTATATTAGGCTGACAGCTTTCACTTTGTCCTAGTATGCCTAATTTTTTTCATCAGAATTGGGTGGGCCTATTATGCAATTCCTGTGCAGGGAGAGCCTGTGAACTCAACTCCAGTTCTCATTTAACCCCAGACAGCAGCTCAGTACCACACAGTCCACCTACCCCTAGTGTGGAGGAGCATCAGAAAAACTCATGGTTTGAGATAAGAACAGCTTAATAACTGAAACAAAATAAACTTAATAATTCTAACAATATATAATAATACTAACAATATATTATTATAACAATATACTGTAATATATAATAATGTATTATTATATAGATTCATATTACATATTAAAATATAGTAATAACAATAACAATAACAATAATGGTAACAATAATAATAGTAATAATAGTAATAATAGTAATAATAGTAATAGTAATAGTAATAGTAATAGTAATAGTAATAGTAATAGTAATAATAATAATAATAATAATAGTAAAGAAAAAGAGAGATAGAAATAAGCCCCAAGAAGAAGAAGTGATAGAAGAGAAAAAAAAGAAGACAACAATATAATTGTTTACCATCTAGTGGCCAGTGCTCAACCAATCCCCAAAAAGCAATTGGCCTCTTCCAACATTCTATGGTGTGGAGTATCCCTTCAGCCAGTTTGGGTTTTCTCTCCTGGCCATGCTGCCACGCAGATCCTTTTGCATCTCCTCACTGGCAGAGCATGAACAACTGAGCAGTCCTTGATTCAGGGCAAGCAGAGCTCAGCAACAGCCAAACCATCAGTGAAATATCAAGATTCTCACACTGAATCCTAAATATGGCACTGTACCTGCTACTGACAAGAAAATTAACTGTATACCACCTGAAAACAGGAGGACATCTCCTTGTATGATCTCAGGTAGTCCTGCAATTTATTTGAGACGAGTTTATGAAAAATACTGATATTTCCTTTTTTTTTTTTTTGCTTATCTTGGTTCAATAGCAGTTCCTCTCATGAGAGCACTCAAAGAGATCAAATTGTCAGTAATTTAGGCTTTTAAGGCAATTTTTCTGAAATCAGTCTTTTATTTTTAGTCATAGATAGATCAGTTGTTTAATACTTAGTATAGCGGTACCTCAATATAATTGTATAATTGTATTTGTATCTTTAGGGATTTTTGGGGTGGATTTTTTTTTCTTTTTTTTAGTGTCCTTATAGTGATAGTGATACATCTCTCTCTGGAGAAATTGTAGTAGATCTTCTAAGATCTAGCGTGAGAGGCATGCTTCTCATTGAACATCAAGTCTGTTTTTCTGTTTTATAATAATCACTCAGACCTTCTAATTCTATCATGCCTCAAAGATAACAGTCTTTGGTGTTTTTTTTATTATTACCAACCCATGTTGGTATTACAGTGAGACAAATGGCCTGAAGTCTGTGATGAATTTTGACTAGAAGCCAAAAGGAAAAGCTATTAGTACACCAGTGAAATCAAAATTCAGGCAGATAAATGTAAAATAGGTAGTGCTTAGGCTTTTTTGTATTTGTTATTTATTTGGTTGATCTGTTTCCAAGGATAATTTGATAGGATCTGAGATGGAATTTTCCATATTTCATTATCTGGTCTTAATAAATTTTTATTGGAGCTCATGTACTAAATATGGATGAGAAGAACTGCATGCTGTACAGTTGATTCAGAGATTACATTATTTTATAGCTTTAAAAAAAGATCCATTAATGTCATGGGATGTCTTTATGATGTCTGTATCCCCACTCACCTGGTTTACGTTACATATTAAGTTCTGCACTTTAAGACTGGCCCTGAGAGCAAAGTGGGGGAAGAAGAAGCCGCAGTTTGTGTTGAGGAAAAACATCACTCCCACACATCCCCCTCCTGGACTGTGGTGTCTGCAGCACGGATAGACAGCAGGACAGAGCTTTCCTTTGCTTTTGTTTAGTTTTAGCTAGCTGAGACAGAGAAGTTCCCTGGACTATTTTTCCTTTTTTCTTGGATCTGTTCAAACCTGCTCTGGACTGAACACCCAGCCAAACCCTGGGAGCTCAGGCCTGTGGCCCACTGGGGCCTGGGCCTCGGCACTTTCCAGCACTGGAGGAGCTGATAAGAACCTGAGCAAGCTGAACTACACCCCATGAGAATGACTTTTTCTGGGTTTGCCATCTCATCAAACAGCGAGAGGTTTTATTGTTTAATATTATTCATATTAAATATTATTCATTTTATTGTTTAATATAATTAATAAATATAAAAAAATTATTATTTAACAGACATTATAATAAATGTCTGTTAAATAATTCTGTTAATCCTGTTTTTTCCACTTTTCCCCAAGGAAATATTTTTGCCCAAACCACTTTGGGGGAGGAGACGTTTGAATTTGCTTTTCTGGGGGGATGCCCATTAGGAGGTTATCAAATTTGCCCTAAACCAGGACAGTTAATAAGATGTCAGTATTAACCTGTGTGTTATGTGCTATATGGTCAGATTTAGATATCATCTGAAATTGGTTGGAGTAATTTTAGACAGATGTTTTTGCTCTTTTGAAGGCCATTTGTGGTACATGGTAATGTTATACTGTGCAATGAATTCTGCAGGATGAATTCTTCTTCACCCTTTATCAGTAAAGGGCAGGCCTCATGGCTGCACTGTTGAGCAGTGTCCTTTCCTGCTACTCTTTACTCTCAGAGAGCAATAATTTTTTTGCCATTCTTTCCATGATTACAAATTGTCTCCTCTCTTTTTGTAGTGGACAAGCTCTGTGCAGAGAGGTCACAACAGTCAGCCTCTGCTCTCCTTGCTCATGGAAGGGAATAAACCATCTTGTGGGTCTTTGATCCTCCTGTCTGGCACCCATCCCATGATGAAAGAAGGCAGATCTTTTGGGCAGGCTTATCCCCTGCTGTGAAGGATGGGCCTTCCTGTGATGGATTAAAATGGGGCAGCTTTGTGATCCAACCCCAATGCCATTCTGCTGCTAGGTGTTTTAGGCATCCCATCTGTGCTGCCAACCCACTTTGAAGACACATAGTTCACCTCTCAATGGGGGCTACTTAATGAGTAGAACTTTCTCTTAGAGATGGTGATTAATTACCACAAAAAAAAATCCCAGACTGGACCAGTTGTTGTTCTTGGGGATACTGGCACTTTAGGTAACAACAAAGAAGCTCTGAATTACATAGTACAGATACAGTGAGCTTTGAAAGGGAATCACAGAATCACAGATCATTCTGAGTTGAAAGAGACCCAAAAGGATCATGGAACCAAGTTGTCAGCGAATGGCCCATATGGGGAGGAAGTGTGCATGAGAGCAGAAAATCTCTGAGAAAGTAAACTTTAAAATTATTGTGGTCATGGGAGTAACAGGCAATCTACTCTGAACAAAGACAGCAATGAAAAAGCAAAGGTGTGTATGAATTACTCAGAGCTATCCCTCCTACCTAGAAAACTTCATGTGGAGCAAGGTCACCCTTACTTAATGTGATTTAATTAACTGCATTCATATCCCTCCCTCCCTCCCTCCCTCCCTC
>NC_031799.1:49679924-49732443 GCF_001522545.3 Parus major | reverse complement strand
TCCCTGAAAAAATGGGAAAAGGGATTTGTCCTCTCTTACATACTTTTTAGAAATGTGCTCAGAAAGGCTTAGAGGAAAGAAACCTCAAAGGACCAAATAAAACAGACTGAGTGACCTGTGTTGTATAATCTGTCATTCTCCTTGTCAATTTGATTTTCTTTATTTTCTTTCAGCAGTGTGACTAACCTGACCTCTTTGTGCTCAGGAGCTGAGCAAAATGCACACTGCTATATTCAGAAGAGCCCACTCATTCCTTACAGCTTTTATGACAAAGCTGTCCCTCCACATGTCCATGTTGGCCTCTGACCCTACATGCTTACTCAAGTAAACATGCCAGATGGCAGAGAAAAGTGGTAGGGTAAAGAACAATTCTCTGAGGGCCAAGAGTCATGAAATCCTTCTTCACAAACCAGACTTAAAAGCAACAATTTCAAGAAATGCCTTAGAGCAAGTTCACAGCTAGAGTAAGAGGGAGAAGGAGAAAAAAATGAGCAAAAAATCCCCAACCCAACTCTCTCGTTACATATTTTGTTTTCTGTACCACCAGTTACATTAGTAGGAAAAACAAATAAAAATATAAGTGATCATTAGGAAAGACAGACAGATGGAATGAGTTTTTAGGCAGAGAGGTGGAGGCGGGCTTGTATTTGGAAATGAGCATTAAAATCTGGTGCTTAAATCTTTCTGTGACCCCTGCAATATTTTCCACATCACTCTGCCTCCACAGGGGCACTGTCAAAAGACAATTGCTGTTGTTGCTACTGAGCCTGTCACTCTTCCTTGCACAGAAGTAAAAAGTTCAAATCAGGGGACACCCACGTTGGGGCCATTGCCTGCTACAAGTGATCATGTCATAGTCATAGGCACTGCAGAAAAGAATGATGTACAGAACAAGAGGAGCAAAGTTCAAGGAGTGAGAGCCACCTCCAGTTAGCCTATCTGACATGGCAGGAGGAGGCCAATACATTTTATTCTGTACCCTCCAGCCTCTGCTAACATGCATCCCTAGCACGAGAAATTACTTCTACAAACAGAAAAGGCTTCCCTGACATCAATGAGTTGTCAACCTAGCAGCTTTCTCTTGCTGTGGTTTGGTGTGCAAGGTGGAAGTGTGCTTGGTTTGCTAAACTTATCAGTTTTATCCCAAAGGGGAGACTGAGTTTTCTCTCCAGACTGCTTCTTGTTTGCAGTTTAACTTCAGATCCTATGCTTTTATCACCACTTAGATGACCAATGCTGCATTCATGTTGGGACACAGGGGCATTCATTCCAGGTCCAAGTGATGATTTGGTTACCTAGTTGTAGAAACAGCTGCCTTAAAATGCATCTTGCTGCAGCATCTTCTTTTCTGAAATATTATGGACAGCCTGACCCATGAATGAAGGTCAAGACATGAATGGTTTGAATGCAGCCTTTATAACTAGTTCTCTGAAACAGTTTTTTTCTTATCACCAAAGAACTTGACAGTACACAGGTAAGCAGCCACTGATTTTTCTTTTTCTTTGCAGGCAGAGAGGCAGTAATGTGCAGTGAGGAGCAGCATTCCCAAGGCCAAACCACAAGCCTTTCAGCACCTCAGCTCTCTTGTCCTAAATGCCTGCTCTGAAAAGCCCCAAGAAGGAAGGGGAAGACAGACAGGGGTGCAGACTGGTCTCCACATAACTGGCATAGGCTACTACCCCTGGTCCATGCACAGCTCATCTTAGGCCCTCCTGCTGCTGTCTTTTTTCCTGATGCTTTGTTCAGTAATTTTAAACTGTCTCACTTCTACCAGCTATCTTTGTTCCAGAGACAGCTATGAGTCCGACAAGATCAGAGGACGTTTTCCTGCAGCTCATCTATCTACCTGCTTGTAGTTCATCTCTTTTCTCAGAAACAATGTCATTAAACCCTCCTGAGGATCTGGCCCACAAACATATTATTTCAAAAAATAACTTCACTGGCAAGATTGAAAAAGTAAGCGAAAGACCACCCACAGTAATGTCTTTAAACTTTCCATATGCACTAAACACTCTCCATATGTTGGCATTTCCTTGGTTTAACTCTGTTAAAAGAACATGGAAGCGCATTTGGAAGAGTGGCTTCTGCTTCACATTCTGTACATAAGCCCTGAAACTGAAGTCAGCCTCTTTTCTTAATTGATTGCATAATGCAGCCTTCCTGCTTCTGAGCTTTTAAGATGCACTTGAAATATGCTTTCAAGCTTTCCTCACGATTAGAAAGGTTAGAAGCTTGCCTTTTTGAAAAAAAAAAAAAAAAAAAAAAGCTCTACAGCATCAGGTATCATGGGACTTGAAACAGAAATGTAACACTGCCAATACTCTGGCACTCCAAACCTCATCTGAAAACTAGAACAGCATAGCCTGCTGGCATTTGCAAAGCTTGGACAGATGAGTGTTGGAGCCATGTCACAGCCCTGACCCTGGGGTGAGGGTCAGGATTCATTAACCCTTCATGGTAAGCCAGCCATGCTTTTTATGGAGACACAAAACCATGTAATTTACTGCAGTCAGACAGCAGTGACCAACCCTCACTGTGCCATCTGACTTGAGAGAAACTGAAGGGAATGTGAGGAAATTATGTTTCTGCAGCACATGGAATAATGATGTTAAGGAAAAGATCTTCCAGAAAAAGTATTTTACTGTGAAGGATGAAAGTTTGTCCTGTTGCTAATTTGCATCTGAGTCTTCTCAGAAAGTCTTCTTTGTGCTGCATTTTTTATATTCTTGTTGTAAACAAATGAAAAGGTACATTTCCATACAACTTCTTGTTGTATGGATATTTGATATTTATTGGATATGGAACTTCTCATTTAGCCTTTGCTGAACAGTATTTCTGGTTACTTGGCCACCAGTCAAAATCTATTATTAGGAGTTTATTGCTCCATTAGCTACAACAGGACTAAGCATCAGTGTACAAAACATTCCAGTGCCGCATTTCCTCTTGAAATGTAAG
Organism: Parus major; assembly: GCF_001522545.3. NCBI lineage: Eukaryota > Metazoa > Chordata > Aves > Passeriformes > Paridae > Parus > Parus major. The sequence goes on along the minus strand of NC_031799.1, from coordinate 49,729,488 downwards.
TGGTTTGCTGATGAATCTCCACTTCCTTTTATTTCTTATGTGGACATGGAGAAATGGAACTCAAAAGTGGCTGGCCAGTGGTTCTGGGACATTTAAAAGAGGTACTGGAGTGGTACCTCAGGCTACCTCAGGCTAGGATGAGATGAGGGAATTGCTCAGGCTCTCTGCACAGGAGGTATTTTCAGGGGGCTGCTGCTGGATGAACTGTACCTCTCCTTACATGTTTTAAGGGCAATTATGCTGGTAGGACAGTGTGCTGGCCTGTGCACAGATATGGGCCTAAGAAAGATGATGAGAATTCAGTTCTCCAGCCAAGAACTCTGAAATCATTGAGACAATCATGCCTAGCAGAGCAGGACCTCTGAGCTTTTCTCTGTGAGATGCTGTAAGATGTGGGAGTGGGAAATCTGAACAGCAGTGAAGGATAGAGTGTGTGGGCAGCTAGATTTGAGGGCAGGACAGAGGATGTTGTGTTCGATTGATTGGTGGGATCTGGAATATGATTTTCTTCAAGTATTGCAATAAAAACAAAAATTGCTATCCCAGAATTGATATTTTTAACCCTGGGCTAGAAACTATCATTCTCCTAGGAGAAATGAATCTCATAAGACTATATGAAACCGAATACATTTGGAAGTAAAAATCCTGATAAAAATAGAACCATCATGGGTATTTTACAATATTGCAGAAAACACTAATCAAGCTAAAATAAGGTGCTTGGAAACTCAAATGTTTTCCCTTATGGGAGAGGTGCCCAAATTACTCAGCCTTGCAATCCTCATACCTAAAATTACTGATGAGATTCTCATAATAATGTTAATAATTGATATGCCGTAATAGCTCTGCATCTTAAAACATTTGGATGAAATTGACACAAATGGCTGTGACTAGGAAATGCTCAATGTTGCTAGAGAACAATGGTTATTAGCTAAATAGAAACATGACTTCTGTGTGGCCCAGTACTTCAAAGAAGCCAAATATAATGAATAAATCCCTTTTCTACAGTATATTGAGCTATATGTGGATCAAGTTTATTTGCAGAATTTGTGGCTCCAGTTCCATGTCCATTTATGAACAATTAATAGAAACTTTATGCCCTACAAAGATTTTAATAACAAATAGTTGCTTAGAAATATAGCCAATAAAATAATATCCATAAATGGAGTATCTGCATTTCTTTTTCATCCTATCAGGGTTTGAATAAATTCTGGTTCTTAAAACTTACAAAGCAGTATTTTAAATAATGGTGCCCCATGGTTTTTCTAGTAATCTGAAAGTTGCAAAACTGATCTTGCAGGACTGGAAGCTGCTATTTGATCAGCACATATTGTTAGCATAGGTTTTTTATGTACTCTTCATTTACCATAAAGTTAATATTTTGGGCCTTTGACCCTCTAGATTGTTTTATGTATGATGGCTCAACACTCACAGAGTTGTGATACCTCCCTGAAACTGTTGGGTCAACAACTGCAGTATGTTTAGAAACTGCTGTTTTATTCCTTGTATTTATGTATCACAGAAATGAAGAACAAAGCTAAGACCATTTTATTTCCTTGCTCTGATTGACCTCTTTGAAATACAGAGAGGGAAGAGACGGGATCAGAGACATGTCTCTTTATAAACTGCCAACAATATGGGTTGCTGGCAGCAGGAAGGAGTTGCACAATGCACCTGCCTTTTGCATACTGTTCATGTCTGAACATAATTGATAATTTTTTTTGGTACTTTTCCTGCATATCATCTTTAGAAGTACAAAATTGATCAGTATAGCTCTGCATGGTGCACTGCTGTTGCTGTTCTGGTTGGAAGAAGATAAAAGAGCAGAGAGAAACTTCAGTTTTACTCACTGGGGAGATCAGGAGACTGAAAATTTCTAGGGAAGAAACAGAAGAGAAGAATTCATATTTTGATGCTGTCCCAGGCTTGACTGTGCGCACTGCTGGTTTTTATTTCTGCAAATGCTCCTAATATGTGCTTTATGTTTCCCATCTGACTTTCTTTTGACACTACAACCTGCATAAATCATGACCTTTAAAGTAAAATAAAGGGCTGGAATGTGTTTTGATGCTATCCAAATCCTGGTGAAAGATAGACTAACTGCTTGTTTACAGGTTTTCTTTCACAAATATGAAAGTCAGAGACTTAGGGTAATTATATTCCTTATTCCTCTCTTCATAGAGTGTAAAGATTATTTTTTTTCTTTTAATTTCAGCTTTATTTGTAAAGTGCATGCTTACTTCATATTTAATTGAGTAGAAAGTGTTAAAAAAATGTACCGACTAATGAAGCTAGGGAATTTTTTCTATGTGCTTAATAGATTGTGTCCTGATGCAGGCACTGGTGCTTTTAAGGCACTATGCCAGTTAATTAGCAATATTTAAATTGCTGTTATATCACAAAAACTTCGTTACAAGAAAAAGTTCCTTCCTTTAAGAAGATCTTTGTTAAAGATCTTCTGCTCAGGCTAATAGTAGACAACAAAGAATATGCAAGGCAATGGGAACTCCACTGTGTCCCAGACAACTGGGTACTTCCATGAACAGAGGATTTTCTCTGTTTCTTCTCACTTCATTTTTGGTTGTTTGGGCTGTTTTGGCTTGTCTGTGGTGTTTTGGGGTTTTTTTTAATTGAAAATATTATCATCCTGTTCAGATATGGACAGGGTTATAACCTGTAAATTCTCACATCAATAAGGCAGAATTCACAGTCAAAAAAAATTGGACAAAAGACTGTGGAGAGACAATAATAAAGTTACTGAAAAAACAATTATGTTAATCTGTAGGAAGGTTTTCAATTAAGTCAATGGTATGTCAAAAGTAACAGCATTTGAGAGGGTTAGAAAATCCAGCAGTATGAGAATAGACGTTTTATCACTATTATTCCCCCAGGAGCATGTGCAGACAAATACAGATGAAGTCAATCACAGTAAGTATGATACGTCTATTTTTTTTGTGTGGTAAAAGCGTTTTTTATGGATGGTTTGAGGCACATTTCACCATCTTGGTAAGAATGGCAATCAGGTCCTTACCACCCTTTTTGTCATGACAAAGAATATAGCTCTAAAGTGTGTATTTTGGCTCACAGCCAAAATTCATCAGAGGCTCCTCAAATAACCATTTGCTCCATGTGTACAAATTTCAGCGCTTGAGATTCAGTGCTTGAGAGAAATAGCAACAAGCCTTTGCCGAAATCAAGCAGGACATTGCTCATGCAGTAGCCCTTGGCCCAGTCAGAACAGGACCAGACGTGAAGAACGTGCTCTACTCTGCAGCCGGGAACAATGGCTTGTCCTGGAGCCTTTGGCAGAAAGTGCCTGGGGAGACTCGAGGCCGACCACTGGGATTCTGGAGCCGAAGCTACAGAGGGTCCGAAGCCAACTACACTCCCACAGAGAAGGAAATTTTAGCTGCCTATGAAGGAGTTCAAGCCGCCTCAGAAGTGATTGGCACAGAAGCACAGCTCCTCCTGGCACCCCGACTACCATTGCTGGGGTGGATGTTTAAAGGAAAGGTTCCTGCTACCCATCACGCCACCGACGCTACATGGAGCAAGTGGATCGCCCTCATCACGCAGCGCGCCCGTATTGGAAACCCAAATCGCCCTGGGATTTTGGAGATAATTACAAACTGGCCAGAAGGTGAAAACTTTGGTCTCATTGATGAAGAGGAGCAGGAACAAGTGACACGGGCTGAAGAAGCTCCACCGTACAACCAACTGCCAGCAGAAGAAACACGCTATGCTCTGTTCACTGATGGTTCCTGTCTCATCGTAGGGATGAACCGGAAGTGGAAAGCAGCCGTATGGAGCCCCACACGACAGGTCGCAGAGGCCACTGAAGGAGAAGGTGGATCAAGCCAACTTGCAGAACTCAAAGCTGTTCAACTGGCCCTGGACATTGCTGAAAGAGAGAAGTGGCCAAAGCTCTGCCTCTACACTGATTCATGGATGGTAGCCAATGCTCTGTGGGGATGGCTGGAGAACTGGAAAAAGGATAATTGGCAGCACAGAGGAAAGCCAATTTGGGCTGCTAATAAATAGAAAAACATCACTACTAGGGTAGAGAAACTATCTGTAAAAGTCTGTCATGTAGATGCCCATGTCCTCAGGAGTTGGGCTAATAAAGAGCACCAAAACAATGAACAGGTGAATCAGGCTGCAAAGATAAACTTGACAACACAAAAGAGAATTGTTCCTAACTCAATAGGCCCATGATGCCTCAGGACATCAAAGTAGAGATGCCACCTAAAGTGAGCACGAGACCAAGGGGTAAATCTATCGATAAACAGTATTTCTCAAGTTATCCATAAATGTAAGACATGTGCCACAATCAAGCAAGTGAAGCAGTTAAAGCCGCTGTAGCATAGTAAGCGTTAGTCCAAATATAAGTATAAAGAAGCCTGGCAGATTAACTACATCACGCTGCCCCAAACCTGCCAAGGCAAGCACTACGTGCTCACGATGGTAGAAGCCACCACTGGATGGTTGGAAACCTACCCTGTGCCTCATGCTACAGCCCGTAACACCATCCTGAGACTTGAAAAGCAAGTCCTGTGGAGGATTGAGTCAGACAATGAGACTCATTTCAAGAACAGCCTTATAAACACCTGGGATAGGGAACGTGGCATTGAGTGGGTGTACCATATCCCCTGCCATGCACCCGCTGCTGTAAAAGTGGAGAAGTACAATAGACTGTTAAAGACTACCTTGAAAGCGTTAGGTGGGGGATCTTTCAAAAATTAAGAGCAGCACCTAGCAAAAGCCACGTAGGTAATTAACACCCGAGGTTCCACCAACCGAGCAGGCCCAGCCCAATCCAAGCCCCTACATGTAATGAATAGAGACAAAGTCCCAGCAGTACATGTCAGTTTAGATCAATTCTACTTCGAGTGCAGACAAACCCATTCGTGGGGTTGTCTTTGCTCAGGGACTGGGTTACACATGATAGATAATGCAGAAATATAGAACAACATAATGTGTACCTCAGAGAGATCTGATTGTTGGGTAAGAATCACGAATGAATGCCCATGTCTGTATATAATATATGTGTTGTAAAGTTAAAATATATATATTAATTTTGATAATAAGTTGATGATATGGGGATAAGGGGTGGAATGTTCTGGGGGGACTTTATGATACTGGTATCCCCAGTCATCTGGTTTACCTTATATATGAAGTTCTGCACCTTTAAGACTGGCTCTGAGAGCAAAGAGGGGGGGAAGAAGAAGCCGCAGTTTGTGTTAAAGAAAAACATCACTCCCACACATCCTGCGCCTGGACTGTGGTGTCTGCAGCACGGACAGACAGCGGGACAGAGCTTCTCTCTGGCTTTTAGTTAGTTTTAGCTAGCCGAGGCAGAGGAGTTCCCTGGAATTTTTTTTTCTTTTTTTTTCCTGGATCTGTTCAAACCTGCTCTGGACTGAACACCCAGCCAAACCCCGGGAGCTCAGGCCTGTGGCCCACCGGGGCCTGGGCCTCGGCACTTTCCAGCAACGAAAGGACTGATAAGACACTGAGCAGGCCAAGCTACACCACATGAAAAGGACTTTTCTTCCTAGATTTGCCATCCCGTCAAACAGCAAGAGGTTTTATTATTTAATATTATTCAATTTCTGTTAAATAAACATCTTTTTCCACTTCTCTCCAAGGAAATGTTTTTCCTTTCCTGGATCAGTTGGGGGGGGCGAGGGGTCATTTGAATTTTTTTCACTGGAGAAACCCTCATTTAGAGTTTTTCTCCCAAATTTGCTCTAAACTAGGACAACATCATACCTTTTCAGTGGATGAACTCCACTGACACATTTGTTTAGAAGATATATCTGCTAATGAAGCCATCATGTGTATTTTGTTATAGAATCAGAAAAAGCCCTTTCGGAAAAGATCTTTAAAGGTGCTGTTGTTCATCTTTTCTGCAAGACAGATCCAAGGCAGTCTTCTGCAATGTCATGGATAAAGGTTGAGGACTGTCCAGGCCACTTGGTCATGTGCTTTAGTATCTCTTATCACTAAATGCTTTCCTGATGCCAAGCTTCATTGCAGTCCAACCTATTACTTCATGTCTCTGTAACACAGGAGAGATGTGTCTCCCTTTTTCCTCATACAGTTTCTTTTTGTATATATTCATTAAAAAATATGTCTTTTTGCTTTTGTATACCAAATCTTCCTTCCTTCCTGCCTTCCTGCCTTCCTTTCTTCCTTCCTGCTTGCCTTCCTGCCTGCCTTCCTGCCTGCCTGCCTTCCTGCCTTCCTACCTCCCACCCTCCCTCCTTGCCTGTCTGCCTGCCTTCCAAGTTCTCTAGAACTGCCATTAGTTTTCTCTGGATCCTCTCCACTTGATAAATATATTCTGTGGACTCTTCTTGAGACCCTGCCATTTCTTAGTAGAGTGGAAAGATTGCTTTACATACATCTTAGTACCAATTTTCTTCATCTTTCTATATATCTTTCTTTTATATTTGCTTCTCTTTTTTGAAGCAGCACATCATGTTAACCTGCTGTTCAATTTGCGATTTACTATAACTTCCATGTCTTCTTCAGAAAATATGTTTAATCAGATCTTCCCTACATGTCAGCCGCAGGATTGATTATTCTTGTCCAGGTATAAACTTCACATCAGTCTTTATCCATCAGACCTGTTTTCCAATTTTTCATAGTTTTTATTTCAATTCTGTGTTGTTCAATGTGTGTGCAGTTTTTCTGAGATTCGGGAATTTAATAAGTACATTAGTAATTAAAAAAATTGAAAAATACCATACATACACACACAGGATATTCAATTGTTCCTTCACATTTCATAGTGCACCATTGATAACGACATATCTCCAGTCTGTCTGAATGTTTTGCTTAGTCCTGCTATGGTTTCATAATAACCATGATTTTCTTGTTCCTAGAAAGATCCCACATCAATAGAGGTTCCTAGAAAGGTCTCATGTTGTGGTTTAAGAACAGATGGAAATTAACCACCATGCAGCTGTTTTCTTAGTCCTTCTCTTCTCCCCTACCCCAGTGAGATGGGGAGAAGAATCAAAAGTTAAATTTGTACGTTGGGATAAGAATGGTTTGATTTTCAAAACCAAAGTAAAATACAGTAATAATGGTAAATTATAATAATGATAATTAAAATGGAAATATAAAAAACAAGCAAGTGATGTACAATACAACTGCAGTGTGATGCCAGACTCCCCTTCCCAAGCCCAGACTGGCTGTGCTCTGGATAATTCTGGATAATTCTGGATAATTCCCTTTGGTTTATATGCTGGGCACAACATTCTGTGATGGTCAGTTCGACTTACCTGTCCCAGATACAGTTTGTTTTGCACACCACCTTACTGGCAGAGCATGAGACAAAAACCTTCCATCGAGTCCTTGACTTAGAATAAACACAACAGCAAAAAATAAACCATCAGTGTGTCAACACCATTCTCATTCTGAATCCAAAACACAGATCTGTACAGCTAGTGAGAAGAAATAACTCAATTTTATCCGAAACCAGGACATGAGGTGATAAACATCTATATTTTCTTGTCTATCTGTGAGGGATATTCCTCTGCAAGAATAGAAAATCTGTTTTCAACAAATGCACACCGAATTTTATTCATACTTTTGTTTCCCTCTAGCTGCTTTTTTTGAAGTTAAGTTCATGTTTGATTATATTTTTAAAAAAATTTTCAAGAATGCAAGTAAAACTGAAACTCCCTGGCTTCTTTTTCCTCTTATACCTATTAGTAATAGTAAGTCTTTTATCTTCCCTTTCTCAATCCTTTGAAATCTTGTCTCCATGGGTTCTTAAAAATTACTAAATTACTAATTAATCTGAAAATGTATTTTTCACTGGGACCAGAACATTTGTAAACTTAATTTATTTAAACCTTGTCTGACATACTCTTTGTGTGTATCATTCCTTTATGCTTCATCACTGGTGTTGATACTGACAGGAGAATTAAGAAAGCTAAACTATAAAATGAAACTACACTTCAAAAGACACTAATAATAATTGTAATGACATTATAAGAAAAATTAATCAAGTTAAAAAATTGATGAATGCTGATCTGCTGGTTATATTCTCAAAATCTTCCAAATTGCTTATTTCTTCACTAAAACCTCTCAGTATATTTAGGTGTTGGCTTACTGAGTAATATATCCTTTCATTAAGAATTCATAGAATCATGGAATTATTAAGGTTGGAAAAGCCCTTTAAGGTCATCAAGTCTAACCATTAACCCATCATGTTACCTCAGAACCCTATCCCCAAAATGCATGCATTATTCCTTAGTCCTCTTGTAGTGATTTTTCTTATAACACTGATCCTCTGACTGTGATTTAAAATCAGTTAAGATACATATTAACTTTAATAAGAAAAAAAGAAAATTGTGTGTCTCTAACGTTTAATACCAGGATGCTTTTCATAGGTAATTCAATCCAAATGATGGGTTGGCCATGATCCCTGAAAGTCCAAATCTTTCTCTGAAGTTAAAAGAAAAAGAGTGGCATCTTAAAGCCTTTGAGTTAATATTAAGAATTTTTAGAGCCAGAGTTTTTACAGGGACTACTGAGTATACTGTAAATGACCTATACATTTCTAATCTTGAATGTAATAGGATAATTATTCTAAGCTCATAGATGGAACAGTGTGCTTGTAAAAAAACATGCTTGTAATTTTTTCTCGGTCTCAGGATTCATATTCATAGGTGGTTTATTTATCTTGGGGGCCTAAAGCCAAATTATTATCAGGAGTGAATAATTTTAAGATGGAATGACCACTCCATAGAATGTAACAAACATACAAAAGCCACAGTACATTTTTTATTAGAATTTGGAAAGTTTACATTTTCTTCTTATTTTTGATTGCCTGTGCCCTTTAATTTATTGACTTTGAGAACCAGAGAAGAATCTATGAAAGGTAAGGAGACAGAGTATTTCATTGGTATTTTCAATGCCAGAATTAACGTGATGTTGCAGTGTGTTTCTTGTTAATGGAATGTTTGGTTATTACCTAAGTGGATGCTTTAGTCCAAATGAGACACTCCCACCCCATGTTGTCAATCTACCCTGAGTCTCCTGTCAATCTGTCTTAGGCCCACCTCATGCTTGGAATTCCACTTCAGAAATCCCCTAAACTTTGACGCTTGATTAGTCCATGTGACTCAACTTTCCCCCCCTCCCTCCCTCATTAGATGATGATGTTGTGAACCCTGCCTTTTACCCTCCCCAGGATATCTCTGATTAGCTGATGCCTTGTACCCTCCCTTTGAACCGCCTCCCTATTTCAGCTGTTGCACGCTTGCATTTTCTGTCTTTTGCCCCCAAGATTCCCCAGAGCAATAAATCCTCTGTTATCCGATGCAAAAGATCTCCCTCTCGTCCTTGTCTCCTCAGAGCGCAGACTGACAGCCAAAAAGCTGTAGAGAAAGTGCTCTAGTCACACCTCGGGTCATCCTGCTCTGGGGTGTGACCCATTCCTGTCGCAGGCCCAAGTGATAGAGCCAGATAAGCTCCGGCGAGATGTGATAATGAAAGACAACAGTCTTCAAGTTATGCCTTAGAATAATTATGCTAAATTATACAGAACTACTCCAAACCATTACTTGAAGGAATTTTCTCAGTTGACGTGATATTTTTTTTTGTTTTATAAATATCTGCTCTTGTGATGCCCTACCTGGAACACTGCACCGAGCTCTGGGGCCCACAACACAAGAAAGATGTGGATCTGTTGGACCAAGTCAGGAGAAGAGCCACTAAGTTTTTCCCAGGGCTGGAGCACCTCCCCTGTGAAGACTGGCTGAGAGAGTTGGGACTGCTCAGACTGGAGAAAAGAAGATCCAGATAAGGCCCTCCAGCACCTAAAGGGGCTTTACAAGATAGCTGAAGAGGGACCTTTCACAAGGGTTTGTAGGGATAGAGCAAGGGGAAATGGCCTTAAGCTGAAGAAGGGCAGATTAGACTAGTTGTTTGGAAAAAAAATATTTCCTGTGAGGGCGGTAAGGCACTGCAACAGGTTGCCCAGAGAGATTGTGGTCTCCCTTTCCTGGAGCTGTTCAAGACCAAGCTGGAAGGAGCTCTGAATAACCTGGTCCAGTGACATGTTTCTATATAAGGCAGTTCATCCTTTTCAGCAGCTGAAAATAAAATGATTCTATATTAGGTGCGAAAGGGCAATGGGGTTTCTCTGTATGAGAGAATGTATTAAATTCTACCTTGTGCTGGGATGAAGGCTGTGTAAATGGGTCTTTTTTCTTCCCAGAAGAAAATTATTTAGTAGAACAAACTAGATCTGTATGAGGCTGTAAAGCTTCATACAAACCCAGACCCTTTCCCTTTGGATCATTGATTTTCAGTTTCTGCTATACAAAAAGCAGCCCAATTTGTCTCGCTTATACTTCAAGAACAGAGAGCAGAGGGTCTGCCAGCGAATCCACTCTTCAGACTTAGTACCAGTGTGCCACAGGGAGCCCCTAACACTTTTCCACTGCAGGAGTGAGGGGTGTCCCCTCTTCACTTCCCCTGTGTAACAGATGCCTGTGTGTGTAAACAGTTCTTGTCCCAGCCCATAATTTTTACCTCTTGTGCCTCCAAACCTCCTCTCCCTCCTTCTGAGGGGGAGGGGGAGGGTAAAGGGGAAGTGAGTGAGCTGCCTGTGTTTTGGAATGTTTCAGTGTGAATGCTAAATTGAAGAAAACCATTCCTAAACCATGAGAGTTGGATTTCTTATGGATCACTTGCACATCCAGGTATTCTACGATTATATGATGAAAAAAATGCTAGAGTATATTAAGGAAGCATCCCGATTATTGTAACCTCAGGTTTCCTGGAAGAGGAATATGTTCTTGTGTTGGAAGAGAGCAATTAAATGTGACTTTTGTTTTCTTACTTCTTGGAAAATGTTTGCCTAACTTGCTCTGAAATAAAGTACAAAAAGGAAATAATTATTTTGACAGGTCTTAATGCCTTATGCTAGTCCAAATTCAATAAATGCCAGCAGCTGACATATGCATCTATGCCTGTCTATATCTATCTATATCTATAGATATATATCTATATCTGTACATCTATATCTATATCTAATCTACAATCTATCAATATCTATATCTATATTTTTATCTATATCATCTATCCATATTTATCTATCTAAATCTCTATCTTTAACTTCAATTTAATGCACATGTTTCTTAGAGCAACACTGTATTTTAGGGATTTGCATTAATGATTTTGGTGTTTTGTAACTCAGCAGAGTAACATTTCTTCTGTTATAGAATCACACGACTTGAGAAATTAATTTTTTCCCTCCCATCTTATTCTCTCTAAGTAAGAAAGAGGAAGAAAGAGGTGCCTACAGTATGGGCAGAGCTAAAGACAAGTAGATATTTTAATAACCATGAAAAACTTAAGTGGTCAAATATGAGTGGGAAGAAGGATGGAAAGGACAAAATGTAGTTGCTTAGGTGAAAAGGCACTTTCCTTTCCTATAATCATTCCTAAAAATTATTTCAGTTTTTGTCAATTGTCTTCTTGAAGTTTTCCTGAAAACTAGCAAAATTCTTTACAAACTCAGTACAAGTTTTATTTGTAACGCAACACAGTTCAGCTCTAACAAAGGGCCAAAATCCTCACTCTTAGTGAGGGGTCATAAGCACACAACACAATTGTCAGGTAGACTAGTTCAATTTCCTGTGGAAATTGTAGAGTGTATTGGGAAAATTATGCCTAGTGGATTTCCATTTTCATGGGAGATTTTTTCATTATTAATTATTTTGTACAAATTAATTAATTCCTTCATTCAAATAGCTTGAATTAATGAGATTTGTTATTGGAAAAAATTTGGCTTGGGGTTTATTTAATTAGATTATTTTTTTTCTATAAAAATCTCTAAAAACATTATTAATTTTCACTTGAATCTTACATCTGCTCTTACATCTGCTCTTTTGCAGCCTAGCATCGCATAATGCTATTGAGTCTTCATATGAAGAAATTTGCAAAGTATCAGATTACGTAACTTTACATTACTGTTTTCCCTTGATTAGGAGAGGCTTTTGCATTCTAAGGCAGATGTTTGTAATGGAACAAGGGGAATGGGCTAAATGCACAGAGTAAATGTTAGTTTACAAGTCACCTTAATTCATTGCTCTCTATGGTCTTCAGGAATTGTCAAGGCAGGCCCACAAGAAAAATGTGACATAGTTGCCTTGCCATGCTTTATGCAATGACATTTAGCAATACTGCAAAATCAGGCAGTGTCCTTTATAGCAATGTTACAAGAAGAGAAGCAGAGATCAAGAATTCAAATGGCAAGCAGACAGTCTTCCAGCTTCTGAATTTTATGTTGATTATTTACATAAGATATTGTTGTTGTGTTCACCCTTCTGAGTCTATAATTGTGTATCTGGGGAAATTATCCTACATCTGCCTACTATAGGGCTATGGCATCTTTTCCCACAGCATATGGTGTTGTGGGCTGCTATCATGGACCAGCTGTTGGGCCAAAGGACAGGTCTTGTGTGAAATTGAAGTTTTGAGAGAACGGGCACAAAATTAAGAAATGTTTTTTGGCATGACAAGTATTACTGCAAGAATTCCTCTGTAGAATCTTTCTTAGGTGAAGTGTAATAAGTATTTACTCCTACAGGGTTTGAGTGCACACAAGTTTTCTTTTTCCCCACAATGAATGCAACTGTTGCTTCTGCCTTTTGTCCTGGTGTCAGATTTTACTGGGTTGCTCATTTAGTTGTTGAATTCCCAGTCTATGTCAATTGTTTCCATTTAACTTTATGCATATTTAAAAATAAAAAACCCTCTGCGTATGTGTATTCTTGTAAATTAATAGAAATTGCATTTCTGTCCATATAATCGGGGCTTGTTATTAAACGTTAGAAAAGTTCTTACGTTTAAAACTGGAGAAATACTTTTAAAACTCTCTGTAATATGTTTTTTGATTACCAGAAATTAACCGTCACTACTGCTGGTTTCTTGTAGATAGCTGTATTATATCAGCATTTATTACTTAACCAGTTTTGATGATGTTCCATAGGAAGGAGTAAAATAGTGGCCTTGAGCATATATCAGTTTCAGTAACTAGTGTTCATAAAGTACTGTGTGTGTATGTGTATATAGGCATCTATATATATATATGTGTGTGTGTGTGTGTGTGTTTCAGTCTGTATGTATATCTGCATGCTTACAAACAAGTACGTATGAAGTCCATACATTTTTCATGTTATTGATGACTGCTGGTATGTCCAAGTGTCCTGTATCTGCAGAAAGGTTTTCAGACCACCCAGTATCTGAAGGGTTGACTGTACAGGGTAATTCAGATTAGGTGAAAAATTCTGTGGTTAAACTTGGGAATTTTGGAAGCAAGTGTTCAGAAAAGATATATATTCCAGTTTATTTATTTTTTCTTTCCATTTATACATAAAGGTATCCTGGTTTTGAAGACAGTGTAATTCTATTTTATAATTTTTAATTTAATTTTATTAATTTAATTAAATTTATAAATTTAATTAATTAAATTAAATTTATAAATTTATATTTATATTTTCTCAAGCTTTCTTATCTGAATGAGACAACTTCAGACCAAGGCAGCCTCTGTGTGACACTGCATCAGACACTGCTTTCAAACAGTACCTACCTATTGTTTATTCTGAGTGAAAAGTAGAAGTGCCAGCATGAAATAGAGAACGTTCTTTGCTCTGTGCTGCAGATGAGAATCGTAAAATCATTAAGGCTGGAAAAGACCTTTGAGATTATTCAGTTCAGCCATTAATATAGCACCACTATGTTCACAACTAAACCCTGTTTCCCAGTGCTACATTCCTACTCCATTTGAACACTTCCAGGGGTGGTGATTTCAGCACTTCCCTGGGCACCTTATTCCAGTACCTGACCACAGTTTCAGTGAAGAATTTTCTCCTAATATCCAACCCAAAACTCCTTTGGCACAACTTGAGGCCATCTCCTATCCTCCTATCACTTGTTACTTGGGAGGAGAGGCTGAACTCCATTTCATTAAAACCTTTCAGGTAGATGAAGAGGGTGATGAAGTCCATCTTCATCTTCCTTTTCTCCAAGCTAAGCACTCCCAGCTCTCTTAGCTGCTCCACACATGACTTGGGCTCCAGACCAAGCTCTCTTGAGCTCCCTAGCTCTGCTGGCCTTCTCTGGACACACTCCAGCACCTCGCTGTCTTCCTTGTAGTGAGGGGCCCAGAACTGGACACAGGACTCATGATGTGGCCTCAGGAATGCTGAGTATGGGACAGACCATAGATTCTCTGTTCTGCTGGTCACACCATTTCTGAGACAGCCCAGGATGCCACCTGTGGCTCTTGTTCAGATGGATGCTGACCAGCTTGTCCAAGTCCTTTACTCCGGGACACTTTCCAGCCACCCTGCCCCAGCCTGTAGCACTGCAGGAGGTTGCTGTGACCCAAGGGCAGGACCCAACACTTGTTCTTTTTGCACCTCAAACAATTGATCTTTACATCAATCCAGCCTGTATCCCTCTGAAGAGCCTTCCTACCATTTTATGGGGTCTTAACTCTGCTCTCCATCTCTTTCTTCCATCTCAAGCTGCTGCATACCCTGAGGACAACTGGTCTTGCTATTAATGACTGGGGCAAAGTAGGCATTCCAGGCCTTTTTCCTATCCTTTGCCAGTATGTTTCCTTCTACATCCATTAAAGGACAGAGATTGTGCTTGGACCTCTTGTTGCTGATGTATTGGTACAAATATTTTTCACTGCCTTTTACATCAGTAGCCAGATGAAGTTTGTGTTTACACACTTCTAACTTTCTCCTCGCACAACCTCGCAACATCTCTGTAGTCATTTTGACATGCCAGTTCCTTCTTCCAAAGTTGATACACTCTTATTTTCCCCTGGAGTTTCAGACAAAGCTCTCTCTATATCCAGATCAGTCTTCTTCCCTGCTCATCTTTCAGTATATGGGTACAGCCTGCTTCTGCGTCTTTAAGATTTCCTTCTTAAAACATTTCTAAAATTCCTAGACTTTTTTTGCTCTTCAAGACTGCCTTTCAGTCTCCCAAACAGAAAAAATCTGCCTTTTGGATGTCCTAGATGGCAGTTTTGCTGACCTTACTGCCTTAACAACCAGAAATTGCATGATTTCATGTTCCCTGGGCACATGACCTCCAACCATCCCATCACCCACCAGTCCTTCTCAGATCACACTCAAAAGGTCCAGCAGATACCTCCTCCAGATGGGTCACTCATGAACTGTGTCAGTAAACTTTCTGCCACATGCTCCAGGAACCTTCTATACTGCTTCCTCTTCACTGTGTTGTGTTTTGAGCAGACATCTGATAAAGTCCCCCATGAGAAAATGAGCTAATGACAATGAGACTTCTCCCAGCTGTTTACAGAATATTTCTTCCGCCTCTTCATCCTGGTTGGCTGGTCTATAGCAGAATCTCCCCAGGATGTCTGTCTTGTTGACTGTCTCCTGATTCTTACCCACAAACACTCAACCCTATCATTATCATCATTAATTTCTAGACAATCAGAATATTGCCAAGAAACCACAACTACTCCTCTTCTCCCTCCTAAACAGTTTATAGACATCCACTGCAGAACTCCAGTTGTGTGACTTATCACATGAAGACTCTGCCATGACAACTATATCATAGTTCTTCAGTTGCACCATGGCTTACAGTTCCTTCTGTTTGTTGCCCATACTACATGCATTGGTGTAGATGAACTTAGTTGGGTTTTTGATCCCACTGTTTTTCACTGGGAAAACTCTGATTCCTGCATGACCATGCTCAGTTGCTTCCATAGCTTCCAGCACACCATTAACCCTTGATTTCTTGCAGCCACGTGGATGTCCATCCCCTATTTCTACCAAGACAACAGACTGAAGGACCTCTCTTATGCACTGTCTCTCGAAAAGTGAAATGCCTCCCCTAGTCTTATCTCCAATGACCCTGATTTTATCCTCTTCACCTGCCAATTATAGCTTAAAGCTCTCTCAGTGAGTCCTACAACCCTTTCTCTCTTTCCATATTTCAAGGTGTCCCCATCTTTTGCCAACAGGCCTGGCATTGTATAAACCCACCCACGATCAAAAACGATCCATGATGAAAACCTTCCAAATTCTTCTTGACACCAAGCTCAGAGTCAGGTATGAATATATACAATTTTCTTTGTTCTAACCAGCCCTGTCATTCCCTGTAACTGGCAGAACAAAGGATAAGACCCCTTGTGCTCCAGATCTCTCAGTCAGTCATCCTTAGGCAGTTGAGGTCTCTCTTGATAGTCCTCAGACTTCTTGTTAGAACTTAATCGCCCATCTGAAAAAAACAGTAATGGATATAATCAAAGGGCCATACCAACCTGGAAGCATGAGAAAATGCCTTTTCCCCTGGGCCCTAGGGAGGTAGCAGACTTCCCTATGGGCTAGGTCCCTTTGGCCTGTTAGGCTGGATCCTTTGTTCCCCACTGGAGAGAGTCACCAATGACAACTACTCTCATTTTTATCTTGACTGAGCCCTAGACCTACAGCTTGGATGCACCTTCGTCCCTGTTGCTTGTATGTCTGTCCCTCAAGTTACAGAGCCTCATATATATGGAGGGCACCTTAGTGGCTGGGAGGGGATTCATCCACTACCCCAACAGAAATCTGATTCCCTGTGTCTTTGTCACCCCTATACCCCCCTTTCTGACCTGCCCTTTTAGGTCCCCTCCTTCAGGCTAGTAGTAAAGACGGTAGGGGATTTTTCTCTTCTGGTGATGCAGCTGGCCGATGCATGCTCTCAGGGATGGTAGGGAATGGCTCCACCAGTCAGTCTTCTGCCCTGAGTCCATGGTAGCTCTTAACTTTTCCATCTCCTCTCTCAGCTCTGCCACTAGGCTGAGCATATCATCCACCTGCTCTGGTTGCACCTCACACAGCTGTAGTCTCCACTGTCCTCCAATACCAATGCCAAGCTCTCCCTGCAGCCCAGCACCTGGAGAGCTGCATGCTTTCATGAGATCTCTGTGTCACCACACCCTTCCTGTAACAGCACCGTGCTGAGGTTCTTTCCAAAGGGGCGGTGACCACTGACTTCCATATCACTTTATTAAGAATTCACACCCCTTTACTAAGAATCCTCAGACTAGAAGAAAGCAGAGGCTGTAAACCAAATTTTAGCACAAATCTCCTTTTGTACTGTTCCACAATTATTTGTGTTTCAGTCACTCTGATTCCCATTATCGATATCTCCTCTTTTTTTAATAAATTATGCTAGCACAGGAAAGACTGTTGGTCAGCAGGGTATATTCAGGGAAGGCTTCAGTATCTTTCTTTCTTGTTAATACTCTATGCACAATGAAATGTGTCAATAAAATCTAGCTGAAGTACTGTGAATTGTTCTCTTTTTCCTACAGCAGTCAAAACACTGTCGATACTGATGTGAGATGACATCAAAATATGTTGGAAAGCCTTGTGAATACCAGTCTTTTCAGACAAGGGGGCCTTTAAAAAGAAGTTTCTGTCAAAAATCCAATTTGAACTCTTCCTTTTGCTTTGAATTATACAGACGACATCTTTGAAGAACATGACCTGCTTTACATCATTCAAAGGCCTAACACAAGAGAAAATTTATTTCTTTTTTCTTTTCATCTGACCCTATGGGAGATGTACATCTTCAGCATAGGTGACCTGGTACTGATACAGGAGATGACACACAAGTGGAGTGACATCATTCACAACTGGTGATTAAATAATTCCTAGGGACTCACAAAATAATTCTGCAGAAAATGAAAATTGTAACTAGGTGATAATTGGAGCCTACATGCTCCCCTATTCTGAGTTCATTTTTTCCCCTGAACATGATATTCCTGCATCTAATCTTTTTACAGTAGATTAAACATTAACTATACCAATTTTTGTTACTATCAATGATTTAAATGATTGGTTTATGCTTAAGCAAGCGAAGTAGTACAATTTGTCAGAAGAATATGTATTACATCTTACTCTTCTAGAGACCTTTCACTCTGGGACACTTTGTATTGACACTTTGAGGTACCATTAACCTAGTACACCCATGTGCTGTGTTTTTATGATAACCATAGCCTGGTTATCATAATCAAGTAACCTGGGAGCAGAGGAGAGCAAGGACAGGGACTTGTATAGATTGCAGAAGTCCTTACTCTTGTATACTGTTTCTGACCATGAGATTCAGACACTTAATGGTTTTCTGTGGGCAGAAAATGTCTTGTCACATCTGTGACCTGAAAACAGCATTAACTGAAGAGTTCCTGAGAGAAAATGTTATAACTTATAGCTAATAGGAAATAGATATCCTAATAAAAAGAAAATAGTTGCAGCACCTCTGCTGTGGTAAAAAATTCTGCACTTTGGACTTTGCAAAAAGACTGGCATTGGTTTTTGGTTTATTCTTAACTTCAGGTACTTGTGATATGCAGTGGAAGCATGCAGTAACAAAGAAAGTGGCAGATTGTTATTTTCCTATTAATTAAGATTTTTTCTATATTTTAAATTTAATATTTGAGGTATGAAAAACTTCCAGCTGAACATTAGACAAAAGGTAATCCTTCCACAGCAACCTTTGGTACACAAAACTTGTGCTTTGAGTATAAAGTATAGTAAATTCCAGGTTCTTTAAGTAGTGCCTGTTTACATTAATGTATTCAATGTTGTATTTTAAGTCATAGATTTTCTGTGAGCAGTTCCTTATATTTGTGGTGTGTAATGGGTTGAGCTGTAAGTAGATTGCTATGCCTGGTGCTGTCTACACTGACTTGCTGAATAATTTTAGAGTCATATAAAAAATATGTTTTCCCTCTAATTACAGCTTTTGATTGCAGCTTTGAAGGAATAACAGCATTGTTTTGGGAGCTAGTCACAATAATATCAGGAAAAAATGAACACAGATCAATAGGTCTTAGACAGTCCATGAAGGAAAGGGGGGGTGTATGAGATTTATTAACCTATTAAAGAAATGTGACACATAAAGAAATATGACAGTATAACCTTTCTGTCACTCAGCTCAGGTCTCAGCTCTCCTTTTGGAGGAGGAAGGAGAGGCAGAGCATCAAGCAGAAAGACTTTTGTATTTCTATGAAAATGAGAAATAGCAGTGATTGTTTCCATGACCACTGCCCACCTCTCTGCAGTCACTCTGACAGAAGTCAAGCATGAAAATATGAAATCCCTTGGGATGCTCTTCCCTAGGCTTCATCTTGTGCCTCTGTGAACTCTAATTCATTAGGCTGTTAACATTTTCAGAATTTTTGGCTGCTTTGGTGGGCACTTACCATTGTTTTTCTCATTTATTCAGCAGAAAATATAATCTATCCATAGATCTATATTCACACACAACAATTACAGATCCAGGTATCTTTTCTAGTTAAAGGACACCTTAAATATACATGAAATTGGTGCAATTTCTCCTTTCTTTTCTGAACTCTAGAAGGTGCTATAAATAATTAAATATGGGGTTTGAATGCAAATGGCAATACCTGAGATTTGAACTTTTTTTCTAGGTAAAAAGCCTTTGATTTACTTTTTTTTATAGTTGATTTTAATTGATTTTATCATCTTTTATTCTGCTTCTACACTTAAATTTATTTAGTCCTGCTTTTTGGAAAACAAAACATTACCTTTAGCACAAAAATGACACTGACACTGGGGGACTGTTTAGGGCAACAATTAAATTTTTTTGGTGGGTGGGAAACCATATTGTTCTCAGCAGAGTCAATAGGGTCTGCCTATCAAGCAAGATCATCAGTAGCACAAGGGGGGGTTTTATAATCCAAAGTTTGTCCCTCAGCATTTCTCTCCTACAGAGTGTCTAACATAGAAGGAGGATTTTAGACTTCTTCCTGCAGTCTACTGAAGTCATACTGAAGGATGTAGATATCCTAAGGCTTATGAATACTTGCATTTGATTCAGTGGGGCCATTCAGATGCTCACTGTTATCTAGTTTTTCCCCTCCTTCCCACTGAGTAAAAAAGTTCCCACAGTTCTATGAGATCATGGCTCTGTTTCATGTATCAGGCACCAGGTAGTAAATTGGAGGCATTCTGTGCTTTTGAGATAGAATGGTTTTAATTAAGAAATCCTTGAGAGAGAATGCAAAAGCTGACATTACTGTTCTATCCAGCAGAATGCACACAGGCCTCTCAGTACCTCTTCCAAAATTATCCCTGCAAAAGTACTCATGCTGATAAGTCAAAGCCCCATGCTAGTCTTTACAGATTCAAATCTGGGTCACTGCAGTGTATAGACAGCATTTACTTTAAATTAAATAATTCCTGAGCATGACAATTTTCTATTTTCAATTTCTTTCACAAGTCGTTATCGCTATGAATTATAATGTGCTAAACATAAAAGAAGGCAAAATCTACATTTGTAAGGGGAACAAAGCACTAGATTATACCAGAAAATTTGCTTTTGGTGTACTTTGTAGCCTTTTACACTCTGTGAAATATTTTGTACTGTTTGGTTGTACTGTTTTTTTTCAGTTAACACCTAAGCAAACATGTGAACATATAATTATACAAGATTTCTGGAAATTAAATGAAACTGAAAAATGCCTAGGTAGTGTCAACTATAATGACAGATCACTTCATAAGGATAACTCTTTGTTCTTTCTTGTAATTTAGCAAAATTTTAAAATCTGATTTATTTTTTTTTCAGATAATTTCAAGGTTTAGTTTATGCAAAAGAAAATCCTGAAGCTGCAGGTTCAATACAAGACCAAACATAGGTGAAGTTGTGAGGTTAATTTACCTGATTTGCAGTTTTATGCAACAGGTAATTTAATAGTCAGCTTTTAAGTACAAATATTTTCACAAAGAACTAATAATTTATATGAAAAATAGTAATAGTGTATACATTAAAGATATTCACAATGAGTAGGATCTGTACATTACTGGTAAGAGCCTTTAGTAGGTGACAGAATTACCCCCAGGAAGAATTTAAACCAAACTATTTTTTCTGATGTACTACACATAATAATTTGTATTTCTTGGCAGATATTAATCTTTGCAAACAAACAGCTTCTTATAAATTCCTTTCCTTGGGGGAAGTAGCAGGGGAGATTATTTTTTTCATAGCTAATGTCAGCATCTGTGATAGGACACTGTCCTTGTTTTGCATAGCATAAACGTAGCTCAAATTTTGTTGACTTGTTGCTAAACTCTATAATTCTTAGAGAGCTCTGCATTCCTATTGCCTACCATTAAACTTTTTTAAGTGTCTGAATAAAATGGAAATTTTTTCCTTAAATCCTCTCTCAATTTCTTTCTTTGAATGCCTGATTTTAAGTAATTTTTCTTTACAGATGAAAAATGTTCTAGTTTGTTCAACACACAACTTTTTTCTTAAGCTAATGGTATCATGTTCTATATTCTTGATAGAGCCATAACAAACACAAGCAATTAAAGAACTATCCACAGTGGATTTTTTTCTAGTTTGAAATTTCTCCCTGGTCCATTCTTCTGAGCTTAGGAATGTTGGATTCTTCTTAGGTAAAACTACAATGTTTCATTTCCAAAGCATCTTATGGGAAAGGATGAGAAATGCATGAAGTGAGAAGTCTTTGTGTGAACAGAATGTGATCCAGAGTGGTAGATCCTTCTACGAGGACTATGTCTAAAGTGAGCTAACTGGCCTCATGAACTTGCACACAGGATATATGGATCATTGCCTCCATTTAGGGGCTAGGGAAAAGACCAGAAAATGAACCAAATTTATCCATAGACTTCAGTCTACAACAATACTGGCACAAAAATATTATTGCTGTAGATGTGTTGAAAGATATAAACTGAAGAGAATTTAGCATTTGCAATTTCCTTTTAAGGCCAGTGGTATCAGGCTAACATTATCATATGTCTATAAATGACAGTGATGTGCATTATAGGACAACCCATCAGGTTAAAACATATAAAAAAGAGGATTATTGTTCTTTTTTAAAAAAATATTTTTGTCGTGCGTGAGGTAATTCATGGATTTGTGCTTATTTTAGAACATAGGTGATCAAGGGAACACTTTCTGGTCCATATCTTACAATATCTACAGCACAGATAATGCAGTGAGATTTCACACTATGCTAGGAATGCTCTGAAGTATTTCATTTATTTTGAGACTATATCAATTATTGGCCCTTGTGTGGAAGGGAGCTGCAGTCTCAGAGATGGATCAAAGCTATGATCAACAGCAACATTTCTTGTCTACTGAATAGAAAGAACATGTTTAAAAAAATATATGAGAGTGTTCCTACAGTAGGAAAAATGGCAAATATGCATGCTGAAAGCTATTTTTAAAAATGGCAGTGTGAGATAAATAGGATGGTGATTCAACACTTAATCATTTAGTGTAATTTTCCCACTCACTTCACTAAGTACTTTATTTATTTTGAGCCTACTCAGCTTTGCCAAAAAATTGTTTTTCTTAATTTGTCTGTTATTAGTTTTAACTCATCATAAATTGTCTTTAAATTCACTTTAAACAGAATCAACTATATTTTAAAGCATAAACATGGAATTGCTTATTGTATTCTATGTACACAAATACATTGCAAATGAAACAAGGATCAGATGCTTTGGCTAGAAAATGAATTGTAGGGTTTTTTGCCAGTCAATTTGGCACTAATTTTTAGAAATTATGTACATATAGATAATATTACATATTGACAGAATGAAGGTGCCACTAGAGATGTTTTTCTATTTAAACTTTTTTGTTTGTCATTAGTTTTTCAGGTTTAAGAAATAACATCTTTTCATATTTCTTTGAGAGAGTCCTGCCATAATGCAGACTTCACTAGTGCACAACCCTACTTATACACTGGAAAATAAACCAAATACCTTGTTTCTAAGTCCTTAAAGTAGATGGAAGGGCTTTAAGATTGAAGATTTGACTTGTCAGAAGGCTGGACAAAATCACTCCAAAAATAATGTTGGCATTGAACATATGCTGTTTTGGTGGTCATATTATTTTCAAGAAAATAAACCAGAACAAAAAAAAATAAATCATAAAACCACAAAACCAAAATAGGAATGTGATTTAAGAGATTTAGCATCAATGATTCATGCAACAGACTTTTAATGTGATCTTTAGGAAAGCCTTAAAGTGCTCTTCCTTTACTTGCTTATTAGTATGGTAGAAATGCCTAATAGGTAAGCTGTTCAGGAAGGCAAAATTTGCCAGATTTTTATAAACCATCTAGAAAATGTTTCAATGTCATCAGCTGGAGGTTCCATAACAGGGGTTCAATATATGGATATTTATTGCATATTCTTCAGCCAAACTGTCTCCTCTGATATTAAGCAAAGAAAACTTGGAAAGCACTTAAATTAAAAAAAAAAAAAAAAATTAAAAAAAAAAAAAAGAACTGGTTGCTGTTACAGTACTGCATTTTTCAGTGAACTGTATCTTCCCAAATGCCAAATCTGGGTTAAAGAGAGAATTACTATTCATGGCCAGTTATATGACAGTAACGGTGCTATGACCAGTAACTGACATGTAAGCAGCAACATTAAAGCAAGGCCAGATAATGAAAGCTAGCAACAGTTGATGCAACTTCCAACAAGTAATGAACTTTCAATTCAGGATTTAATTTATTTTCAGCATTTTCTCAGTCTAGAAAAGTTACACCAGAAGGCAAGTGATATCAGCAAATCACATTTCATACAAAATCTGTGTCTTGGGCAGCTTTCCCACATTTCATTCTTTCTGCAATGTAGCAAAAGCTGAATTAAATGTCAGAGGTCTTGCATTCTGGTCAATCCCCTGCCACGGGTGAAACATTTTGCTAGTGTTCATTAGCCAATTCAGCCAGCTATTATTGTTGAACTGACTATGAAGGTGCTGAAAGCAAGGCCCTCAGGAATTGTGTGGTGCAACAGCACAATTGGTTCAGAATTTATACGGTTGTGCTGGCACTTATCCATGTCTATTTGTCCACAAAAGGGTATGTAGGAAAGGCAATGCTGGAAATTAACAGAGGTGCTGTTCAATCCTAGCTAGGTGTGTGGGTGGCCATAACTACCAGCACAGTCACCTAGTCAGAAAAATCCAGTAGCACTTGTTGATAGATCCATTATGCAGGAGAAGGAAATCTGACCTTAGAAGACCTTAGAGGATACTTTATTCTCCTTGTGGCATATGCATAATATATCTATGGTGAAAGAACCCTTATGGCAGTTGTGATATAGCCAAACTTCCTCTTCAGAGTCACTAATGAAAATCTCATCATTGCTCTTCATTAGGGTTTTTACTGAGTGCTGCAAAGACGGGAGACAAGCAGAATTTGATTTGGGGTAATCACACTGTAATGGGGAGGGCTACATATTTACCCAGGAATGTTCCAGATGATATGTTATCTTTTAAAGCCTGACTGGTCATTTACAAAGTCTGGCAGCTGATCACAGAGTCTCAATGAAGGCAGAAGTAGTTGTTTTCCAGCATCATTTCTCCTGGGTACATTGCAGCTTAACCAGCAGCTGTCCATCCCTGAAACCTTGTAAGCCTGGGACCATGCACATAGGCCTATACAGCAGATGAATGAATAACATATTAGGGGTGTACTGTGTTCATGACTTGCAGGTCTTTGCTTCTGAAAGTTGTTGCACCAATGAGGTACCTCTGTATATCACAAAAAGCCTATTTGAACAAACCATTTTAGAAGTTTTTACATTTGAAAAATTAGTTTAATGTATATGTGAATACATGGACACTCATACCTATGTTTTTCTTTCCAAATGTCATGGCCACAGAAGTTAACATCATACTCAGTGAGTTACGGTTGATTTATTTCATTTTTCTGGGTTGAAATAGCAAGACAATTTTTTTTATCGTCTAGCTGGTTTAGAATTAGGATGGTATCTATCTGAGGCTTTTATTTATTTATTTTATCTGTGTAGACTTTGAATGCTAAAGAAAGTCCCAAGAGAAGGATTCATGAGTAGAGGGCAGGAAAGGCAGTCAAAGACACACATCAAATGTGTCACAAGGCAGTTTAGCACCCAATTGTGCAATTTTCCACATGACTCTTACCCCTACAAGTTAGCTGTGAATGTTTACAGGTATAAGGTAGTGGGAATATTCTGTCTGCATAAGAGGAATTCTCCATTATATATCCCTCTCAGTTATTTTCTTTCGCTTTTATAAGATTTCACTTCCAAATAGTTTGAATTGCATTGGCTGTATGTGAGTGTAAACTTACTGTTGAAATATCAAACAGAAAAACCCTTATCTTTGAAGAATGAAACTTTTTTTTTTTCTTTGTGCCATCTGGTATCTATGAATACATTTAGATAATTAATTATTCACAGAATAGTTGTTATAGATATTCCCAGTACTTAAGCTCTTTCTCTGAAGATCAGTTTTATGCTTTTGACAACAAAGCCACAAAAAAAATTAAAAAAATAATGAAGACACAACAATCCAACAGCTCCAAAAATTCTGCAAAAAAGCAGAGACAAAAATGTTCTGCACAGATAGGTATTTCACCATTTCTTCCACAATCTAAAGTTCAGCGTCAAGTATGAGACATGTACCTCTCTAAGCAAATTTTCCATTGTTCTAGTTGATGGGAAGAGGAGAAACTCTGTTGTTATATAAAAAGCAAACAAAGCAAACACTGTTAGGGACTCTATATACTATGGTTTCATCAGCTAGTTGACTGTGATGGAGCAGTATTTGAAGTGGCAAAGGAGACTGATGGGGAAAAAAATCTTCCAGAAATATTCTAATTTGAATAGAAATAATTGACAATCAAGAAAAAATGCTGTAAAATTCTAGGAAATGAAATGTGGTAATAAGATTAGGACCTCAAGCAGACAGGGCTCTGTAGAATCTTAGAAGTTCCCAGCCTGAGGTGGAAGTACGGTCTTCTGTCCTTTTGCATTTCTATGGGTTGTTTTTTCTAGACAGTTGTAAAAATTTTAAATGTTCTCTTAATGTTCTCCTTCTCAAAGGTTATGCAACTGGAAGTCTAAATTATCAAGTGTCAATGTGTGTAACTTTGAAAACTGCTATTACTTATTTATACAAATATATAATTTCAGTATTTCCTAAAAGAAAATGGCTAAGTTGGTGACCCCATTAGTACCTAAATATGTTGCAATGGTACAACTGTTTTATTAGTATTAATATTTATATCATTGTTACAGAATATGGTATGTTCACCATATTTACTCTCATGAGAGGTATCCTAGAGGTCAGCTGCAGGAGATGTGTTTTTGAAATTTGCTTCAGAAGTTCAGTGCTTACGACTCTCAAGAAATGGTAATATTTTATTTATTGTATATTTTTGGTTGAAAATATACATTTGGCCATTAAAAACATCCTGAAATGACTAAAGAATGGGTGCATGGGGATTTCACGAGTGGAATTATGTCTAAGAGTGAAAGGTGAATGGAGTTACTCATTCTGAGCTGATATAATATGGTGCATAAATACCTAGTAAACACATCTACATATTTAATGTGCTATTATTACCCAATGAATTTTAAATGAAAGTGAGATATGCAGCACAATGCTTCCCCTGTGTAGAAGTAACAGGAATTAGAAGAGAAATAAAGAAATGTTTTAATAAGGGAAATGTAAGAGACTAGGGCAATTGGAAATCACAAATTTAGTACGTGGAACTGAAAATACAGTTTTGTCATTAGTCTTAAAAACAGCCAGAATCTCCCTGGATATCTAAGTATCCTATAAGAAATATCAACACTCCCATTTAGTCATACCATTTTTCCTTTAGCATATGGGTATCCAACCAAAATTTTTAAATCATGTGCAAGTACAATTGAATGCTGGACACATACTGATCTTTGCTAGATGCATGGAGTTGCACCAAGTTCTTGGTTTCTCTTGCCCAAATATCATAGTGCTAAATAGAAACAACAAAAAAATTAAGGGCTTTTAAAAGTGTGATAATTAAATTAACAAATCATTATATAAGAGACCTCTTATACATTATATGGATGTTTTTCTTCAAATAATATATCAAAATACAAAGCAAACTGGACACAGACACACTAACTATCAATTAATATAGACTGAAAAAGTTAATTAAAAGAGTTAATACAGATTGAAAAAGAATAGCTAATTTTAAATTAGGCTAAAAAATGTTACTAAATACGTCAAAGAACGCAGAAGTTTAATGGAATGGTTTAGTTAAGTGGTTTCAAATTACTGAAGAAAATTAATGCTTCATTTGTATCTATAAAATTTTAGGAAATGTAGTTTTTATTTTCTTTAAATAAGTACTTCCTTTATCTAGTTGTACATGTCTTAGAAAGGGTGTCTGTAGCTCATCATTCCTCTGAAAGTCTTAGCTAGTGTGCAAGAGCACATTGTAATCCCTGCATGACTTTTGGTCTAAATATAATCAGATGTCATGTCCTGCTACTGACAACCAACTAATGAAATAAAACCAAGGACCTTGCAAATGTACCTGAGATCCTGACAGATATTGTTAGAATACGAGCTCCATATTGACCCCTGAATGTAGAAATACAGCTGTGAAGACCAAGAGTGTGCAACAGCTGTTCAGTTCCTGCAAACAGCTTTTGCTTTTTGAAACCTAGAAAAGTTAGGATACCAAATAAGAAAAGATGTTACACTCTTTTGTGCTGTTACTGCAAACCAACAGGGCATTCTTCACATCTCTGCAACTAATAGCAATTTTAACTTTAAAATAGAAACATGTCCTGGGGTGACTTTAGAATACTGGTATCCCCAATCATCTGATTTATGTTATATATTAAGTTCTGCACCTTTAAGACTGTCTTTGAGAGCAAGAGAAGTGGAAGAAAAAGCTGCAGTTTGTGTTAAAGAAAAACATCACTCCCACACATCCCTCGCCTGGACTGTGGTGTCTGCAGCACGGACAGACAGCGGGACAGAGCTTCTCTCTGGCTTTTAGTTAGTTTTAGCTAGCTGAGGCAGAGGAATTCCCTGAACCTTTGTTTTTAACCTTTTTTCCTGGATCTGTGCAAACCTGCTCTGGACTGAACACCCAGCCAAACCCCGAGAGCTCAGGCCTGTGGCCCACCGGGGCCTGGGCCTCGGCACTTTCCAGCGCCGGAGGGACTGATAAGAACCTGAGCGAGCCGAGCTACACCACATGAAAAGGACTTTTCTTCCTAGATTTGCCATCCCATCGAACAGCAAGAAGTTTTATTATTTAATATTACTCAATTTCTGTTAAATAAACAGCTTTTTCCACTTCTCTCCAAAGAATTTTTTTTTCCTTTCCCGGACCAGTTGAGGGGGTGGGGGAGGGGTGATTTAATTTTTTTTTTCCTTCCCTGGAATAAACCCCATTTAGAGTTTTTCTCCCAAATCTGCCCTAAACTGAGACAACACCGTATTACCATTTTAAAAAAATGAAATAATTAAAAGGGAACAGATGCAGGACTGCCAAAGTCTCCAGGCTCAGATTTGCAGAAATTAAACTTGTGCAATTAAGACACGAGTTACTGATTCTTTTCCTTTTCTAAATTACTTAAGTGGGTCATTCAGAGAGCAAGAGTTTCTCTACAAACTTCATGAAAGAGGAACCCCTTGCTCTAAATGCTCTGCAGCTAAGCAGAACCAGTAATATGTAACTATCTAATGTGCACCTGAGAACTGCTCCACTGCAAGGATTTTTCCTTTAAGTACATTGGATAGGGCACATATAAAACCTTCTCTCTTCACTAATTGGCCCTGTATGGGGCAATTTACACCTTATTTAGAGACGATTTTTCCTCATGAGAAAACTGATTAAATTACAGCTCATTAACAAGAATACCTTTGTTACAGAAACTTTATCTTAGCCATAGGTAGGGTTCACGGTGACCTACTTCTATTGCTTTTAGAATTCTCAGATTTTTCATTTTTATTTGAGTACCTACCTTACCTATGATTGGCTTCAGGATAAGACAGTCTCACAGTCTAATTTTAGATTGGAAGATACAGGTTTTGTTCTGTGAGAAATAAATTAAAAAATAACTTTTTAGATCATAAGATGCTGGCAAGTTTATAGACATAGCTCACATTTCCATTTTAGCAGCTGAGAAAAAGGAAAAGTAATCTTGAACATTTACAACAGAGTTCTGATTCTTTGTATTCAGATGAATATGTATTTTTTTCTACTTGAAACTCCCAAAGGAGTTCTTTCTCAGGAAGTTTTTCCATTGCTTGTATTGCCAAAAACAGCACTTTTTTTTCTGGAGGATTCGGTAGAATTTAATGGAAATTAAAAAGAAGGATTTTAGAGAAATATAATGAGTTTTAAAGCAATTTCTGTGAAATTCTAAATAGTTTTATACAGAATTATTCATCATTTAATATTTTGCTTGTCTATAAAATCCTGCAGTATGAATACAATTTTCTACCACAGATTGGCCAGAAAATTCTGAAGAGACTGCAGTATATATTAATTGCTATTGGGGTTTTTAATCTCTCTCTTATCGAGAAATGAACTTTTGGTAAGGTATTGACATGTATTATTAAGAGATTCCTAAAGTATTGCATCACCATGAAACTTTGGATTCCTGCAGGTTTCTAAGTGAATGCTACGTTTTTCTGGCATTAGTAGAAATGGATTCTATTCAGTGACTGGACAACAGTATTGCTGCCTCTAAAGACAATGAGCGATCAAACTATGCAATGAAAGATGTGATTCATATGTAAGACATCTTTCTAACATCTTTCTTTGGTGCTCCTTGAGTTATTCTACAGGAAAACTTAAAATGGCACTTTTTGATCTGATGATCTACACAAACTAAGCTTCCACCAGAGCATAGAGGCATATTCAAACAATAATTCAGTGATCTATATTTAAATCAATTGTCTTGCTTCAAGGCTTGTTCTTCCTTTAAATTTCACAGTTTGGATTTTCAACTTGATGCTTGCATGTAACCCATTGAATACAGAATGCATGAACCTAGAGTTGTACTTCAGCATCGTGGGAACAGTTGTTTAGGTCAAGGCACTGTTATAAATTTGTATTGTGATATTGGCTTTCGCAGATGAATATTATATGTTAAATACTTTTTAGCTATGTATGTACTTTTTTTCTTGCTAACAAGTCTTAAGCTTCAAAGAATTTCCTAGGTACAAGACAAGGAAACCCCAGAGGGCAAGGACACTGGGGCCCAGGCTGTTATCAGGAGAACAATAGAACCCAAACTGTTATCGGCAGAAGATATGAAGACCAGCTGCCCTCAGGGGAAGGATGAGGGGCCTGGACTCTTATCAACAAGTGACCATTTGCAGGAGAAAGGAAACTAAACTCCAAAATAATGCTCATCAGCAAGAATAATGATGACCAGCAAAAATAGTACTGACCAGCAGAAAATTAAATTGTGCAAAAGCATGATCCAAGAAGGCGGAACCAGGGAGGGGACATGCTTGAATATGCATTAGCCCCTCACAGCAAGGATGGGATAAAAAGGGGGTATTCCCAGATACCAGGGGTGTTCCTGGCAATTCGCCAGGGCACCCGGCCGTTTTAACCCTTTGCTTTATTTCTTTTGTCTCCTAATTGTCTTTTTTTATTTATATTAAATTCTTTTTATAATTTATTAAGTGAATCTCGTTTTTAATAGCACTGAACTCCTGTATACTGAATCTGGTATAAAGTACTGGTCAAGGATTAAGATTTTTACCAACTTTGTTCTAATATACAAACACTAATTGAAAGGGCCATTTTTGTATGGAGTTTTTTTATGAAACTAAGATTGAATCTATAACTGTACTTCTGAACTGTGGAAATATTCCAAAAGAAAACTTCTATTTGCTAGGTAATATTCCTAAATGACACATTGATTGTCAAGTCCCTTGAAAGAAACAAGATTATACATGTGATCAAATGTAGTACCTGCTGAATAGTGGCTTGTTGAATGGGTGCCTTGATTATCATTTTCAAAATGATAATCACAAAAAATATATAACTCATGGTCTTTTCAGGGACCATAAAACATAGATTTTCTGTGATAACAAGTGTCAGGACTAAAGAGTAATTCTTTTGAACATTAAGAAATAAAATAAAATGGCTTGCCTAGTGTGCAGATGGTTGTTCCTATCAATTCAAATGGAGCTATTTAAAAGGAAAGCTTGATTTCTCAAAGTCAAGGTTTTAATGTCCTAATTAATAACATTGAAAACTAAAATTATTTAATTGTATTTGTTTTCTTCTATGCTCTACTAGGAGAAGCTGTTTTGTTTAGTGTTATAAATGCAATGGCAAAATAGGGTTAATATAAAAAAGCGATTTATTATAAAACAATTTCAATCACGAGCAACGAGAGAAAAACCACAATAAAATAAGTCAGCACAGCGCTGGGTGGACAGGGGTCTGTACTCAGAGATACAGATTTCCCAAATCCACAAAGGAGAGTTGACTGTCCGGGGTTTTTATAGGGATTTTGTGTCCTGAGGCCAAACTCCGAGCAGTCACCGTTCAACAAAGAGTCTAGATGGTTGGTTGAATGGATTTCCTGGAACCGCCAAACTGAATCAATAGACAACTGGGCAGAGTCCTTTTGCATGTGAAAGGTTCTGAATGCTTCCTGATTGTATCTTTGGTTGGGCTCTCAGGATGGAGTGTCCAGGTCTCCAGGTCCAGTGCGGAGCCGATGGGTATCTCGGCTGGGCTCCCCTCATTGTTTAGCCTGATTGCCCGTGTCCTGCTTTTTCTCTCAGGCTGATAAGCGTCGCCTAGGGTCATTACTGCTCGACTCGGGAAGGAATTTCTGGTTTGTTTTACAGTTTGTATCTTTACAATATTACAAATATAACATATAATTCTCTATTCTCCTTCACGAATTTTTATCCAATGCCATATTTATTACATTAGTTTTTTTACCTTTGCAAGCTGGATTTCTCAAGTGCGCCATCAAGTAACACCAAGGCCAAATATATCTCATTCCAGCTGCCTTCTCTTACCACAAGTAACACTGTTCTTTGTCACAGCAGTAACAGCCATTAAGAAGTCCACTTTGTTCAAGATCACAGAAGGGAATAAAACAGATAATTCTTTCATATCTCTGAATCTCGTTATTGTTTCCATTATCTTTAATTTTTACTTGGTAGCATGTCCATGGTTACTTTAGTCACGAATTACTTTTTAGGAATTTATAATCACCAAATCATCCACAGAGAATATGTCTTTCTTCAGTTATTGGTGATTTTTCTTTTTGCTTCACTTACAAATTAGTTGTGGTTTGTTAGGCTCATGAGTCTAGACCCCCATGCAGTAGAAACTTGGATAATTAAGGCGAGCATGGAACCAAACTGGGGACAGTGACAGCTGTCCCTATAGCCTCCTTACCTGTCTAGGCTGAAACTTAAAGGACAGAGTTGCAAGGCAGAAAAAAAAAGTGGCATGCATGCTTTCTGCTCATAGGGAAGAAAGGGCAAGATGTTGCTTGTATTTAGTTATGCAGATATTCAAAATGCAAGTTTTCAGCAGTCTTTTTTCTCAGATTCCCATGCCCAGCAATTCTTTAATATGTCCTTGACCTTCTTAGAATGCAATACAGAGCAAAATAAGCAATTCATCTTGCTTGTAAATTTAGAAAAATATAAGTAAGGATCAGAGAAAGTAATGTTACAGTACAGAATAGAAAACTGTAGAAATCTAAGACTTCCGTTTCTTTTGAGAGATTAACAGAAGAGCAACAAAGATGTTGATTAACAGTTTTTCAGTGCCTGGCACTTTTGTTCAGGGTAACACCCAAGACAGCAAAAGGACCAGATGAGCCTTTCAAAAGCTATGGTACTGGTCAAAGGAAAGAAAAGCTGCTAAGTTAGACGATAGAACTTACATTTATTGTCAGTCACTGTCCCAGCACCCAGCTGAACTGAAAAGGACAGTGACATTTTTCTGCTTTCTCAGAAGATCTGCTGTGTTACAGCCACATCCAGCATCTTAGGGCCTTGTCTTTAGCTGTGAGGAGAGTCAAGCTCAGAGTGTATGTGAATGAAATAGCTGTAACTCTGTGTGTATTGGATCACGTGCATTGGATTTCTTGCATTCTTTTACCTTGCTGCAGTTTTTACAGGAAAATTAACATTCATAGGAAACCCTTGAGAATGTAGCTTGGTCCCCAGCTTTACCAATGCAGAGATCATGGAAACAACCTCTCCAAACAAACTAAACCAAACAAACAAACAAAAAACAAACAAACACCACCGCCACCCCCACCCCTCAAAAAAAATCCCACCCAAAGAAATAAAACTGAGGCTGAAAAAGCTAACAAGAATTTCTGATTAAGATTTTTCATTTTATGAACTGGTAGTAGGAGAATGCAAGAGCAGAAAAAAACCTTTACAAGAGAATTCACAAAGGCAATCTATATCTGGAAAACAGTAAACATTAAAAAGCTATGATATTATTTTTAGCAGATTCTTGTAGAGTAGAAATGCACTTTGAGGTAACTCAGCCATTACCATCTCTGTTTAATTGCTCCTTTGATTAAGAATTACTCTTACATTAAGTGGCTGCTTTACAGCACTTTACAGTGCAAAAATGTTATTGTCCTTATCTCACTGTTACCAAAAAAGAGATGATGTCAGGAAGTTAGTCTTTCTCCAGCCCTTGCCATTTAACACATTGTTAACAATAAAGGTGTCTGACAATATTTTGTGCTGTGTTTACTCCCCTTGAATGAAACTAGTTTGACTCACTGAATTTTGAATGGTTCGATTTGTGCAAAATAGCACTATTTTATGTAATTTTCATAAGATGAAGAAAAAAACATTTTGTAAAAATATGAAGGTTAAGTGCACAATTTTTTACTGTTACAGCATATGGACACATGCCATAATATTGATATTGCACTATAACTACAGACTAGTAAAAAGAAATAGTGTAAGGATATTATGGCAGTCTCAAAATTACAAAAGCTATGTTAACAGAAATGCTTTTGACATGAATTTATTCAGTTGCTGCATACTTTTACTTTTAAACTGTATCAGAAAGATGAAAATGTAAAACTTTCTACACTGAGATTTTGCTTTACCGGTATTTGCTAGAAGAATCAGTGTCCATTTATATACACCATATTTTTAGTAAAATTATAACATTATATCATTCTTAGTTTCCTGCAGAAAACCAGAATTAATTAATGACATCCTTATTAGGATAACTCCATAGTTTTCAGCTCAAAAATCTGCTTAGTATCATCTTTATTGCTGATTTTTTGACCATCCAGACACAGAAAAACAAAATTGCACCTTCAAATCTGATTAATGAAATTTAGATTAATGACCAAAGAGGATAAGATTTCCTCATGCTAATGATCTAATTCTGTTTATAGCTTGCTCTAAGGCCAGACTACACCTATCATTCAATTTTATATCTTTCTAATGAGGGAGTCAATATTTCAAAAAAAGATATGATTTAAAATTAACTCTCTTAACAGATTTTGCTTGTACTTTTAGGAATATAAACTCTGAATGTGAGAATCACAGAACTTTAATGCTTGTTAAAAAATTGCTATTTCCTACACAACAGTAATCCTTTCTGAAGTCCAGAATGACGAAATTATTTTCTCATTTTCATTCAAAATCTGGAAAGTTATGCAGTGTTGTCAATAGAAATAGAAAGTATCAAGTAATGTAAATATGGACTATACTTTAGGAAAAAAAATAGTTACAGAACATACCTATGTACAGTTGCATGAAATTCCCTCTTCTGATTGGAAATAATAAGGTCATTACATACAACTTTTCCTCTTTCTATATATATTCTTTTGGTAACATATTCATCCACACTTGTAGTGGCTTCAGAGTTTTTAATGATTTCTATGGAACATAAACATAAAAACCTCCAAATACAATTATTTTTTTCGGTTAAACGAATTTATCTTTTCTGAAAATATGCCTGGATTTACTTTGACCTTTTAAATTAAAAGATTATACATGGTCAGTGTGATTTCAGTTTTTGTAACTAGTTGTAACTGGAGGTAAAATTCCTTTGTTTTAGAAAAAACCCAAGTATTTAACAATGAACTCTTTTAAACTATGTTATTTTGCTGGTCATATGAAGGGAGGAAAATGCCATACTGCAAGAATACAGACAAGATTTATTACCCACAGTCACATGATATGTCAATTGCATAGGGAGAAAAAATTAGGTTTATAGCACTATTCCTTTGCTTCATTTTCAGACTCATTCTTCATCTTGAAAAGGGCTTGAGTTGGAAGCACTTCTGGATTTTTTAAATTGCATTCACAATAGTAAGAAAAAGGTAATTTTCCTATGGCTCACAGAAAGCCACGTATGTGCGTATGTGTGTGTGTATGTTTTCCAGAATTAAACTGTTTAGCAAGAGTTAAACAATAAATATATATATGGGTGAATGAATAGAGTTAATCTGCTCCATTCTAACATTTAAAAAGAGACTGAGTGGGAAAAAATGGCAGTACTTGGTAAATGTGTTTGTAAAGGAAGCACATGCTCCAACATTTACATTTGGTTCATTTCCAAAAATGGACCAGAGAGGACCTAAAAAGAGATGTGGATGAAGGACATGCTAGAATGGGCCAGGGATCTTCCAAAAACTAAATTTTAAACTGCATCCAAAAATGATACAGAAATTGCCTAAAATATTGCTAAAGTCAATTTTGATTAAGGTTCCAATAGACAGTTCTTGCCATTTTTGGAGGTTCAGACAGGATGTAAGGAGGATGTTTGCCATGTAAATGAATTATTCATATTTAAGGAGGGTATCTTGGCATAATCACTTGGTTCTGTCTCAACCACACTGCATAGGCGGCTGGAATGAGTCATTGCATTTCTTCTTTGAAAAAAGGTTATGCTTCTTGTCTTAGGGCTAAGGGAAATCTTTTAGCTAAATGACGGACAAAATAGAGGTTTTTTTCAGGGTTTATATAGGCAGCCCTGATGAGGCCCATAATAAAGTATGTGGGTTAACTGGGAGAAGGAAAAATGGGCACATTTAAATTATTAATCAAAATGTCAAGAATTAGTGCAGAGACAAAACAAGAATTTACATGTTTTCCAGCCTGTCGAGAACGAGTACACTCTATGAGAGGTTTTCTTCTGCTGTGATTGACAAATACTCCTCTTCAGGAGAGTGAGAGAAAATTATGTTTAAGGCCAGAGGGAACCATTTAATAAGTGCTTCAGGGCAAGATATGAAGATGAGGTGTTTGCTGCAGAAGAAACAGGTAACTATTAGAACTCTTCTCTTTCAAATGAGTTTGTTGATTGATAATATTTGCCATGCTAGATATTAGTAAAAATAAAAAATCCCTATAAAATTCTCAGTAAATTTTCCAAAGATCATCACATAGTCAGGGTCTTATATTTTTTCCTTCTATAACAAATAAATGAAGGAAACATGTTTGCTTTATTTGTTTGTTTATTTGTGTCCATAGAGTATTTTACTGCATGCATTTTAGCTTTAGGAAAATGGAAAATGTCAAATCTAATTGCCACTGATTCAGTTAGAGGATTATTTGCCATTCTCCGGTACTTCTAATGGAAGGACTGGGGGTACTGCTGTGCAAGGACCTCTGAATTTGTATTCTTAGTGAATTCTTATGCTAAAAGATGACTAAAATCTTTGAGTTAAATGGTACACTCTTTGAGAAAACTGATTGAATACTTAATGCATCTCTGAACACAAGCACTTCCAGGCTTTCTCTGTTCTTCTTTATTAATCCTTTACTGACCTTCAAGACAACTTTTTACATACAGGGAAATAGCCAAAATTTACATTTGAAAAGGCATATAGTCAGGTGTTGTGACTGCCTGATTGGGATAGATTTACACAGTATACAAGTATTTGGAACAATGACTTCTGTTAAAAGTGATATGGTTTGTGAAACATAAGGGATCTATTTTCTGCCTGGTGCATAGAAATTTATATACAGAGCTCTCTTCTCAGCAAATAAAGGGACTTGTCTGACTAAAATCTTGCACACACTTCTAAAACTGTACCAGATATTGTTGGCAGAAAATTTGATGGTCTGATCTCTGAAATGAAAATAAAATTTAAAGCATTTCTGCAACTGGATTTTCCTTCTGTTCATATTGTAGCCATCAGGTAGTAGTCATAGTCATATGTAAATTACCTATTTGCAATAAAAAATACATAGTTTGCTCTTTTTACTTTTTTCACATTATGTAAATGAAAACCTGCTTTTTGCAGAGGTGCATATGGAATTATATTTGGAGTGTTGCAACCTTGACTACTTTATCTTCTGTTACTTTCAAGTTAAATTTGATCTTGTCTGAAAACAAGGTTTTCTAGTAGGTATAATCAAAGGATGTTGTGTCAGGAAGTACCAATACTGTCTGTCTACCAGTAGTCTAGAACTTAGAGAAAGCAGTCTTAGGAGCACAGCATTAAGTCTCGGGGAAAATGGTAAGGAAGAAATAAATCATAGGATCATAGAATCATTTAGTTAGAAAAGGCCTCCAAGTTCATTGAGTCCTAACTTTGAATGATCAACACCTTGTCAAGTACACCATGGCACTAAATGTCACACACAGTCACTTCCTGAACAACCCCAGGGGATGGTGGCTCCATCACCTTCCTGGACAGCCTATTACAGCACTTGACAGTCCTTTCATGGGAGAATTCTTCCTGATGTTTAACCTGAGCATCCCCTGGTGCAGACTGTGGCCATTTCCTATTCTCCTGCTTGCGACTTGGGAGAAGAGTCTGACCCCTACCTGGCTAGAATCTCTTTTCCGGTGCTTTTAGAAAGCTCTAAGGTTTCCATTGAACCTCCTTTTCTCCAAGTTAATATCCCCAGCTTCTTCAGTGCCTTTTCATCAGATTCTGTTTCCCTTCTCCAGCTCCACAGTCCTTCTCTGGACACTCTCCAGCATCTCAATGTCTTTCTTGGACTGAAGGGCCCAGAACTGGGCACAGGATTTGAGGTGTGGCCTCACCAGAGCCAAGTACAGGGGGACAGTCGCTGCCCTGATCCTGGTGGCCACACCACTGCTGATACAGGCCAGGATGCCATTGGCCTTCATGGCTACCTGGGCAGATACCTGGTTCATGTTCAGCTGCTGTCAACAAGCAGTCCCAGGTTCTTTTCTGCTGGGCAGCTTTGGAGCCACTCTTTGTCAAACCTGTTGTGCTGCGTGGGATTTTTCTGACCAGAGTGCAGGACCAACACCTGGTCTAGTTAAATTAGCTTATTGAATTAGGTCCTTAAATACCTTAGCAGTCTCTGATGTGTTGTTAATGAATTTTCTTGAAACTCTAAAAATACACAGGTCTTCCAAAGCAGTATTTCAGGTCTCTGCTTCCATCCTTTGTGTCACTGTAGTCCTCCTTCAGCAGTCACCCGTACCGTCCCATCCAGGAATATATTACCATTCTACCTCACAAATAGACACACATCATTGCCAGTCAATTGACAGACATATTCTCTGCACTTTCCAGTAGCCCCATGTGAAAGTCCCGGCAAATGCAGAAATATAAATGTGGTGTAAAAATTGCATGTTTTTTCTCACTCAGGTCCTTTCTAATGGGTCTATTTACATGGCATTTCACAAAGTTCTGCACTAAAGCAAAAATTTAATCCCTTTCCTACATAAGAGTGGAAGAAAACCATTAACTACTGGTTTTGAGCCCTTTCAGAATTATCAGGAGTAAACAGGACTCCAGAGAATTCTCTGGAACAGAAAAAACTGAAGTGAAATGCCTTCCCCCTTTAGGTATTT
Source organism: Parus major (assembly GCF_001522545.3). NCBI lineage: Eukaryota > Metazoa > Chordata > Aves > Passeriformes > Paridae > Parus > Parus major. The sequence goes on along the minus strand of NC_031799.1, from coordinate 49,690,823 downwards.
GTAGATGCAGCCACTGAAATTCTATACCTGTCCTGTTACTAATTTCTCTTGCCTAAAGCTTCCTGTCTGCTGAAGACCACTTGACAAGGCAGACAGACAAACAACATTTATAATATCTGTTTAAAGTAACCAGAGAAAAATCTTATGATTTGTAATACGCATTGTAAATCATGGAAAGAAAATGTGAAGCCAGGCTCCGGAATAATCAGGCAAAAGATGTAAATAATCAAACTGTGATTCTTGTGAGGTCTACTGGAACATAATGTTTAATTTTGAATCAGAAATCCCAATCAATAAATATCACAGAATTGGAAGGATCCAATCCCTGATCCAGATTAAATGATAGGGCAGTGCTCTGGTTGTAATGCTCTTGTGAAACTTATTAACTGGACAGCTTTTACTATATGTAATCTGTCAAGGGAGATCTGTGAATTAGCCTAAATTGCAGAACATCATGGTTTAGAGTTTTAAATGTGTCCTGTTAAACAGTCATGATTTGCTTTCCTGATATTACTTGTTTGATCCATTACACTTGTTTCTTATCTTTTATTCCAAAGCCTTTATTGCTTGCTTTTAGATCTCCTTAGTATGGGTACCAAATCAGTGGAATGGACTTAATCTTTTCTGAGTCCATGTTTTTTCTCTTCACCTGACTTGAGTGCAAATTACATCATTATGCTTAGGAGCTTCCTGGTAGCCAGCTGAATAATTATGAGTGCAATTGCCTCTGACAAGGGTTGCATGCTGAAAAAAAATATGATAATTATAAAAACACTGTGAATGAGGTTGTGAGGTTTTAATTATATATGAGTAAATGCAGTTTTTGAACTTCTGACATCTACCACTGGTCTCTATGAATGTTGGATCAGATGGAAACTGCCCTAGGATCTCTAGATTTGCCTTAGTTATTAGATACTAGTATCAGTAAATTAGATGGTGGAATGCTAATGACCCAGATGTCCATGACTCGTTTGCCCTGCTAGTTGTGTCATGGGAAGGTACAGGTGGTCTCTGGGAAAATTTGTAGGATGGAAGCTGCCTCCTGAAAGCCCAGGTGATTATACTATGGCAGAATAAAGGGTTGATGTCTTTCCTCTTGTAAACAACCTTGGTAGAGCACTGAAACCTTTGAGATGATTTGTTTTCTAAGCAAGTGGGTATTTATGTGCTAGTGTTGGCATTTATTGATAGTAGTTTCCCTGCTGGTGAATCCTGCATACTTTGTCCTCTGTTTCAAGGAAAAGACACCCAGGAGAAGGCAAGACAGATTTTGCTGGAGGAGACAGAGAGGGAAAAAGGAATAGAAAAAAAAAGGAAAGAAGAAAAAGGAAGAACAAAGTTGAAATATCACACTTGAGTCAAACTCTTTGCATGGCCTGTCTTCTTTCTTCCAGAAATGATTTTGTGATCCTGCCTTTTACCTGTGCAATCTGCACCTCCATGACAGCCACAGGGAAAAGCCAACAATAGTCTTCAGCAGGCAATATTCTGTTAGCATGGATTTCTGCCAACAGCAGTCAGCAGGAGGGCTTCTCTGAGCTACTCAGCTCGTAAGAGCACCTTTACATAACCTTTAGTCAGTTGATGATACATTAATGTTCAACAGCTGATTTAATGAACTCTGCTGGGCTTCTTAATACACGTGGTGAGATCTGTGTGTTTTGTGGAGGAAGGGCTTGGCACAATCAAATGGAATTGAGCAGAGATAATTTCTTGGTTTGGTGCTTGAAGCACCAAAATATGTCTTAGAATTCCACAAAGATAGTAGGGATGATAGATAGATAGACAGACATAGATGGATAACCTGCAAGTATCTCTTTCTCCAATAATTATAAGAAAAATTTGTCTAAGCAGTCATCACACAATCACAGCTGTTTGGGTTCTATCAACCTCATTATACATTAATTTGTTAATTTCCTTATCTGTTATGACTCTTAGACGTCAAAAAAAAAAAAAAAAGAAAGAAAGAAATTGCTTTGCTGCTTTCCCTCTGAGAGCACTGTACTTGTTTCTGTATGCACCTGAAGTTTTTGAACATTTCACTTCTTACATACCCCAATCTTACAGGGTTGGCACCTGCACGGTGCTACAACCCTTAACTCTTCCCATGTATCACCCTGCTGTGTAGCTAACTTGAAAGAAACTGCTGATAGCAGTACTTGAGTATCCTGAATATTTATGAGTGTGTATGTCTCCATGAATGATAGGCACTTTCAGACACCTCACCTTTCATTACTATTTGAGAACAGGAAGCTTTTAGCAACCATAGGAAGAGAGACAAATTTGTGGGGTTAATAGATTTCATTGTTTTACTATTGAGAGTCTGTTTTGAGTGAATTGAACATTTTCTTCCTTGCTTATTTTAGCACTCGTAAAACCTTATCCTTTGATTCTCTGGGAGCTGAATTCCCAAAAATACAAAATCAAGCTTATCTGAGGCAATGAAAATGTAAATAAGTCATGCCCAAAATACTTGTGTCAGGATCACTTTGAAGGTAATGAATAATTATTTAGCATCCGGAATGTCTATTCAGTTCTTGGTTCATGCAGGCAAGACTGCCTTTTATTCTTTCAGCAGTACAGCATAACTGGTTCATCCAAATACTTTTTGCTACTGCTCCCAGCAGCCTCAAAAGGGTCTGATATCACAACATTGCATCATGTTTCCCTTCCTGTTACAATTGAGTAAGTTCAACACAGTGCAATGTGTCCAGCATGTAAATGATATTCACATTCTAGGCTGCCTTATGTAAGTCAAATCTTATAGCCAAAAGCCTTAGGCAGCAAATGGAACCAAATGCTCTTTTGGTACTGGCATGGAGTTTTCATGTTGTATGCACAACACAGTCATATGAGGATGAAGGATTTCAATGAATTACAGAGTTGTTCAGTCTAGAATTTAGGAGTGGTTTCCGGTAATCTCTTTCATTTACATGACTTCATTATTTTAGCAGCAAGGTCAACTCTTTGGCTATCTCTGCTTGAGTAGTATGTGTGACATTTTCTTACTCAAAAATAAATTACCTTAAACGTGCTCTCTGGGCCAGGGCCACAAGTTCATATAGAAGTGGAAGCTGGTGCTAAGCACCTTACTCAGTTTCTTTAGTGCATCTGTAAGGATGCATCTATAAGGACGGCAACCCACTTTCTCAGTTTTATCATCTACTGGCATATATATGGTAAGAGTTTGAGATGATGGCTGGAGATACAAAGCACTTAAATAATGTCAGTTCACAGGGAAAGTCACTATTGGCAGGACATTATGCATGGTGGCATCTTTGTTCTGATGTTTCAACCTCTTTTAAAAACTCTCTTCAAAACCTCTTAAAAATGGTTCTAAAGTTCTTAAATGTTAGGACTTTTGAGTTATGTTATTTATTAGTTATTTTATGTTATTTATTTTTGTTATTTGAGTAAATGTTAATTCTCTTTTGAGACTGTGTATGTGCTAAGGTTTCAAGGTGTTGCAAAGTATAAGTGGGATATTATTTAACTTACGCTTTGAATTTCTGACTGTGTTTAAGCAAATTTTGGTGGCCATTTCTTGTGGTTAAAATTCTCACCTGTGAGTTGTCAATTTAAATAACTACATCTTTTCTAATCTTTGAATGTGTTGCTGATTGTTTAATTGGAAATTAATGGTATTCATATATTCTTGAAGCATCAAAGAAACAGAACACTGTATTAATCAGCATTTACAGACACAAACAATACATATGCACACAGTCTGTGTACAGTGGAAGACCTTACCTTTTATTGATCAGGCATAAATGGGATAGAAGCAAAACTGTGTTGCTCAGTTCTGTATTGCTGTTGATATAGCTAAATTTTAGATTAGGTTTTTGTGCATCTAAGAAACCAACCCAACCCTCTGATACAAATTCTAATTTGGTAAAGATTAGAATACCTGTGTATATATTCTTTGCCCTGCAGCTTCTCTGTCCATTTATACTACAGCTGGATAATGGAATTAAAGATGATGGTATCTAACATTTTTTTAAGATGGGGACAGAAAGAAAAGTAGCATCTTCATCATTGTGGCCAGCTAACCTTTTCATTATGGTTACTACAGTGCTTTATGCTTTAGTTTATTGATTAAGCATGTATGTGGAAAGATTTCATTTTTTGCAACATCAGAATAGAAGATGTTCTCATGGAACTGTAACAATTTGGAGTGTATTTCTTTAAAAGTTGTTTTACTAAAATGAAATGTGTTACTTCCTTGTTTATCTTTTTAGGCAATTGTATTCCTTCCCAATAATTTCATATTCCAATAATGAAGCATCACCACAGTTCTAAAGTACTTGCTTAGCCTGTCCTGGGGTGACTTTATGAAGCTTGTATCCCCAGTAGTCTGTTCTGTTTAACACAACATATGCTGTATGTTAAGTTCTGCACCTTTCAGACTGGTTCTGAGAGCAAAGGGAGGAAAGAAGAAGCCACGGTTTGTTTTCAGAAGCTGCACTCACTCCCCCACATCCCGCTCCTGGACTGTGGTGTCTGCAGCACGGACAGACAGCGGGACAGAGCTTCTCTCTGGCTTTTAGTTAGTTTTAGCTAGCTGAGGCAGAGAATTTCCCTGGATATTTTTTTTCCTTTTTTCTTGGATCTGTTCAAACCTGCTCTGGACTGAACACCCAGCCAAACCCCGGGAGCTCAGGCCTGTGCCCCACTGGGGCCTGGGCCTCGGCACTTTTCAGTCCTGGAGGGACTGATGAGAGACTGAGAGAGCTGAGCTGCACCATATGACAAGGACTTTCTGAATTTGCCATCTCTTCAGTGATGAGGAACAGTGAGAGGTTCCATTTTTTAATATTATTCATTTTTCAAGCTTCTAAATACTTTGCTTGTCAAATAAATAGTTTTTTCCACTTTTCTCCAAAGAAATCTTTTCCCAAATCAGTTGAGGAAGGGCTGCTTGAGTTTGCTTTCTGGAGGCACCCCATTTAGAGGTTTTTTTCCCAAAAATTTGCCCTAAACCAGAACATAGGCATTCTGTGATTATCTCTCTGTATCCCTCTTGAAGAAAAAGCCACAAAATAACACAATTCCTATAATGTGGAGCTAAATCCTTTTATTATTTATTATTTATTAACCTGCATTTGAGAAGGCTGAGAAAAATGGCAGTTCCCATTTAAATACTATGTGGAGAGAGAAGCATCAGTGTTGTCCATGCATTGAATTGTCTTCTGTAATTAGTTTTGTCTGCAGTGAGGTAAACCACCATAACTTTGTTAAATGTGGAGCTCAAAAGAGCAAAATATTCAGTAATTAGCCCGTCACTTGGACAACTCTGACATAAATTAGCAGATATTACTGTTTTGCTCATTGTGCTAACCTAATTCACTGACCTTTAACTTGAAACACACTTTATTTTCAGCAAGGAAAACTAGGATATGCATTTCTGCCTGGGGACTGGAGGTTATTAGGAACACCTGTAGAGCCCGGTTCTTCTCTGATGTGGCTGGGATCTGGAATTGCCCTTGCACCTGTGGTTGTGGCCAGTTGTGGTGGTGCTGCCAGCAGCCAGCTAGGAGAGCTGGAAAGCAGCTCTTACCTCCAGCATCCTTGGGGGATTTGTAGGCAAGAAGCAGGTGTAGTGAAGGCTGTGGTGCCTTGGTCTTTCCTTCTTCATACCAAGAATTCTACTGAATGACTGAGAAAATAGAGCAAGTTAAAAATTCAAGATTACAAAGTCTGCATGCATCTCTTCTACACAACTTGCAGTGGCTCTACAAAAATAGTAGTACTTCAGACAGAGCTTCTTTAAAGATGCATTTAAGAAAGTACATTCCTGCTTGAAATTACCCCAGCTGTAAGTTCTGGTATGTTCTCTTTCTTTTAAAATAGACAGATTCTTTATATTATCTGTATGTTTTATTTTTATGCATATGTGTATGTGTAGATGTGTGTATATATATATCTATATATCTATAAAATCTAAAAGTCCTACATCTCAGCATTTTTGTAGGTTTCTTCCCTCTCTTTTTCCCCTCTCTATAACATCACTAGATGTAGATAACTTACATTGCAGTCTTCTGACGCAAGGACTGTATTTATGCTTTTTTCCATCTGTTTCATCATTGTTAAAGAATAATAGCCATATTTTAAGTAATATCCTGATATTTTTCTCCTAAAGGTATATCTTTTTTGCTGAATTTTCCTTCACAAAATTTATTCAATAATCTTTATTTATTCTCCTGTAGTTGTCTGCCCTTAAATATTCACCTCTCTTCCATTAAAAAGCTTTTAAAATAGACCTAGTATATTTTTATTTTCTGGGTATGAGGAACTAACACATGGACAGTTTTAAGAGAAAACTGAATGCTTGCTTTGTAAGCCATTTATGCTATTCTAGCTGTATTTATTTTAAATTCCTAAGATTTTTATAGCTGATTGATTCTGTAGAGAATTCTCCTTATGTAGGTAATTTGGATTTCACACTGTCTGCTTTTCTAAGGAAAGGAAAATAGACAGGGAATATCACATATCAATAGGCAGGCACATCAATTATCTGTCATTATCTCCTCTCCATTCTCTATTAAAAATTTAAAAATAAATTTTTTCTTATGGTTTCTGTCTCTCTTCACTTATTTATTTATTTTTAAAGCCCAGAAAGGAAAAGCAAATATGAGGCAATCTTAAAGTGAAAATGACTCAGATGGCAGAACTGATTGTGAAAGATTATTTTAGTCATGTCTAATTCTGTCTCAGAACAGAAGTATATATTTTTTTGATTCCTTCAAGCTCTGTATTTCCATGTTTTCCATGAAAATTTGGAATAACTCAATTTGGCATGTTATGCAGTTTTATATATAAGCTATTAGAAGAACCATAAGGTTAAATAATTTGGTTTTATAAGTTGGAAAAATTAAGGCTTTCTTGTAGAAACATTTCTGGTTCCTCACCACCTATCATAGTTCCTTCCTGAACACTGTGATTGGTTTTCAATTAAATTATTAGTTATTTTTTCACTAGAAACATTAGATTCATTAAACACCAGAATAGAAATACCAGAGTATATGTGATAGGCTTTAAATTTAATATTAAAATCAGAAACTGAGTAATTGTACTAGGTGGAATTGATAATTTTGAAGTGCTACTATCTTACAGGCCATAGTACAGGTCAGATGTAGAAGTCATAGCACACATCTTTGATGTTCACCTCCCTCTTGTCCCAGAAAAATGAGAGATTTCAGGGCGAGCTGAGGTGGGTAGAAACTGGAAGAAGCCTAAGAATGGATTGAGACAAGGTCCTCTGTTCCTGGCCCCTTGGATTACATCTGTATTTTGGCAGCTATTTACATATAAAATGAAAAGTAAAGGATAAAAAGCCCCACAGTATTACATTAAGCTCAGAATAACTTAAAGGCAAAAGCTGCTAAACCAAACATTTTCCAGGGCATCTTCTTACTTTGTTTTTACTTAGAGTCTACTATGGCAAATCTTAAAAGGATTAGAAGACGACATCTTTGACTATTTGTACTTCACTGAGCATATCTTAGATTTATACTCAGATATAAATGCAACACTCCAGTTTAATTCCTAGTTTACACCATTGTTCTTTCAGGCTGATTCTTTGAGAAATTCCAACAAAGTGTGCAACAAGAAATGTCTCATGACAGGACCAGTGTTAAAATCATGGTCAGCTTCAATTGTAGCACTTAGAGCATTCCAGCTCCTTGCTAAAATACTTCATGTTACAATAAACATGAAGACTGAAGTGCTGTCTTAGTCTTGGAAGAAGAGCAGGGAAGGGAAGTGAAAGATGGGCAGCACTGTGGCAGAAACTGTAGTGAGAGTCTGTATTATAAGAAGAGGTGAATGTACAGCAAAGTGAAAATACCCTCTGTTCTTGTAAAAGAACATACACATTTTCTTGAACTCTCTGTTCTTTTAAATGTGAAGAATTCTAGAAGAGGACGTGAAGTATGAAGGCTCTTGAGCCCATGAGCCCTGGGAGCTTTGTGTTTGTCACACTGCTGTCTCTACAAAAGAAATGTTCCATCTCTTGCTCTTCAAAAAAAATGAGTGTTTGAACTCATCATCCCAGATTAAAACATGGGTAAAGACATATAAAAAATATATATGAACTAAACACTGAGAGAGACATTTACATTGGGCCTTCCCAACCACAAAGGATTAAAAAAACAAACAACTTCCTAGGGGTGTTGTAGCCTTCCAAAAAAGAAGGAAACTAAATTATTACACCACCTAACCTACCGTGACACTCTAGGGTACTGTAAAATTTCTTTACCACTGCAAACAATGATTGGACCTGAATTAGTGTGAATACTTGAAAATACTTGCTTGATTTAGGTTAAAATTCAATTGAAAAAATTAATGTATGATGTGACCCAAATTTTAATCATATTAATAAAATAGTCTAAAAGAAAAATATTTCTTTTTAAGAAAATAAACTTTTTAAATTCTAAATTGAAATTCATGTAATATATTATAGTTTAGATAGAAAAGAAAAGGCTGTGCTGCTATGGTACATATCTTCAGCACTGAAGTAATTAATTACGTTTTTTTCACAATATGAGTAGTTATTTGAGTCAGTTCCTCTAAGAGACCATAACTTTGAAATTATGTGTTGTACTAATACTGTAAAAATCTTCAACCCCTGCTATTTATCCCCCAACATACTGAATAAATCATACATGAAATCAGATGGACCTTGTGAGAGGTCCCATTTCCTTCTGAAAGAAATTAATTTTTCAGCTTCCCTCTGATTGAACAGATCTATCACTACATTACTTTGAGGATGGGATAATGTACTGGGATATTGCTCATGTAATATTTTCCGAGCTTTTAAAAAATAACCTCTCTAAAGTAGTAGATACATACAGAGGACTGTTACACTTCGTAATCAAACTAATTGATTAATTTAATTAATTAATTGTATTAGGAGATCGCATGAGACTCTTGAATATCAAAGATATTTCTTTCCTTTCCTCCTTTTGTTATAATCTTCAACCCTTCCCACTTCTTTGAAAGTGGGGTAAATCTTGGAAATGAAATGTTTAAGGAAAAGTAAAAATAGTTGTAAAATTTCCACCAAACTTGCTTTGAATTTTCTGAAAATGTAAACCATCTTACTTTTAAAATGAGGTGGGGGCATTTAGCTCAAGTATTTTAACTTTAACTCTATAGGTAGGTAAGTAGGTAGGTTGATCAATCTCAATCTCCTGTATTATTCCATGAGGTGAGATACTTGTCTTAAAGTTTTGCTGTTGAAAGGCAATGCCATAAAATGACAAAGACTTGTAACCTGTGCAGAATCCTGGTAGCCCGTGCAAGGAACAGTAATGATGCAGTTTTTATATCCAGATTCAATTATTTTAAGAGAAAAATGCTAAATATCTGTAGACATTTTACATGGGACTATAACTGATGACAGTGAGTGTAAGAAGGTCATTTACATTTACATTATGTTTTGTGGAAGTTTTCTATGCTTGTAGTCAAAATGTAAACATGCAAATGCAAAACATGTATCTTTTCACATATTAGTGCTCAAAAGCTATCACACATCCTTATAAGGTAGATACTTCCTATGATTACTCTTCTGTTAGTCAAAGGAAGTATACACCTCTCAAGAGAACTTTATATAGTCCTGTAAGAACTGCAGAACTGATGCCTCTTCTATCATGATAAATTACATAATAAATATATAATATATAATATATATAATATAAATATATAATAATTAGCAACATTAATTTCTTCTGAGCCTCCCTTTGTTTATTACCTAGAAGAATATGGTGACTAATAAGGAACTAGGTCACCTGGCTTCAAAATAGTGGTTCAGTTTTGCTGCCAAAATCCAAAATGGTTGACTCTATCATAGTTTACCATGGCTGTGTTTTTTTAACTACAACAATCCTAGGTGTATGTGAAAGTAAAATCAATACTGGGGTGGCCTTGAGATTACTTCATACCCTCTTTCCAAAGTAAGAGGTACTTAATCCTCAATAAAAACTACAGAAACACAATTGGGTGCAACCCTACTGAAGTGTCTAGTGATAGAACAAACCTTATTTCTGAGAATATTTTTCACTAAGGCTCTTATGAGGGCCAAAACTAAGGATTCCCAATTAGAAGGTCTCGGTAATAATGCAAATTTGATTAGTGGCATCAGAACAGTTAATTTAGGTGTCTCAAGTAAAGGAACTATATGAAGCTCTGCATATATCTGAGGGAGAGAATCTATAGTCCAAATGGTAAGATTCCTTCAGGTAGTCATAGATCAGCTGTCTGACACAATGCTTGATTGGCATTTCTTGTCAACTCTGATAAAAATAGAAATTCTCATCATCCAATAAGCTTTGTGTGAGGCTAGAAACAAAGGAGAACATTTTGTCATAATTTCTATAATTTTTATTTTCCTTTTTAAATATGACGGTGAGACATTAAGTCTCAGGAATGCAAGAAATCAGAGGTAGAATATAGATTCTTAAACCCAAATTCTTAAAATACCAGGAAGGAATTCAGACTCTAAATTAATCAGAATAGATTAGCAGAAGATCGTAGCTGCTCCAGTTTAAACTAATCAAATTCAATCTCCTGATATCTTGTTTTATGTCCTTTGAGCCATCTTTAATATGATTACATTGTTAATTTAAATCACTTTTGATCCATTCATACTCCATAGTAGGAGTTACCTTTTATAGGAGCAAATAAACACAAGCTCTGTAATTCCTATCTTGAGGAGTTTGGGGAGATCTTTCTCCCATCTAGTCTTTGCTTTGAATTTTTGGGATAATCTGTCCCATGGTTATTGAGACAGGTTGAATTTTCAATTTTACCAACTATTCTATTCTGTTCTGTTGTATCCCATCCCATCCCATCCCATCCCATCCCATCCCATCCCATCCCATCCCATCCCATCCCATCCCA